>NC_037678.1:74931003-74963185 GCF_003255815.1 Theropithecus gelada | reverse complement strand
CCCAGGCTGGAGTGCAGTGGCGCGATCTCGGCTCACTGCAAGCTCCGCCTCCCAGGTTCAGGCCATTCTCCTGCCTCAGCCTCCAAGTAGCTGGGACTACAGGCGCCCGCCACCACGCCCGGCTAGTTTTTTGTATTTTTAGTAGAGACGGGGTTTCACCATGTTAGCCAGGATGGTCTCGATCTCCTGACCTCGTGATCCGCCCGCCTCGGCCTCCCAAAGTGCTGGGATTACAGGCTTGAGCCACCGCGCCCGGCTCTTATTTTCTACTAAGCCTTCAAAACCTTGTATTTTATACTTCTAAGCCATCTTAATTTGAACACTAAATTTTCATTAAAAATATTTGATGTTTTTCAATTTTATAAAACATTTGAAGAGATTCATATATCCAAGTTATGGTGACCACACTTACAAGTGTTCCAATGAATGAACTGAGTATCAGTTTTTAAATTATATTTAAATTAATTAAAATTAAGTAGGATGAAAATTCAGTTGCTTAGTCAAGGGTCACAAGCCACATGTGACTAGTGGCTTTCAAGTCTGTACTGACCTTGTAGCTTCTTATTTACTACTATCTACTTTGTATTTTCATTTAATTTTTCCTCACTTAAGGCCAACTGGAGTCTTTTAAACTTTGATCCTTGGTTATGTATTATATCCTACTGGTCAATCTCATTTTGTGCCAGTACCACAGTGATCACTGTAGCTTGACAAAATGTTCACTATCTGGGAGGGATAGTGGGCTGTCTCACTCTAGGACCCATTTTTTTCTTGGTCATTCTTTCTTCATCTAATTATGCTGTAAGTTTGAACAATTTTATCTATCAAAGGAATACAAATGTGAATTTATTTTTTGGGGGTGAGATATAGAAATAGAATTGATTTTTCCCTTAGACATACTGAATGCCTTTATTTAAATTTTTAAAAAAACATTTTTATTGATATATAATAGTTGTACATATTTTGCAGGTACATGTGATCTTTTGATCCCTGTATACAATGTGTAATGATCCAATCAGGGTAATTGGCATATCTATCACCTCAAACATTTATCTTTTTTGTTTATTAAGTTCTTTTATCTTCCTCCAATATTAGATGAACACAACTAGTTGCTTCTTAGTGGAGAGGTCATCACTCAGAAAATAATTAAAGACCATAGAGGAAAGGATCTCTCACACTTTGGAGAACAAAATGCATTAGCAACTGAGGTTAAAAAAAAAAAAAATTACAAGTGAACTTTATACTGAAAACGGCAAGTTAAGAATTTGTCAGTAACTCTATTTCTCAATCTCATCAGCCCACAGGAGGCAAACACAGGCCTGTCGGGATGTCCATGGATCTTGACAGGAGGCCATCTGCTTCCAGCATCACTCAGGAAAGAACTTCTTTCATGGTAAAGAGGGTAGAGGGCCACCTAATGGCTTTCTATAGGAAATACAATCATACGGTTTTCATGCCACCATCTGTCCTTACTGATAAGAGCTCCAAGAATATGTCTCTGAACAATGTAGAATTGATATTTTACATTTCTCGAGTAGAACAATTTTGTACTTACTATTTCTAATACTTTATCTGCAGATACTTTTGAATTTCTACAAATGCACTCATGTCACAAGTAATAATGATTTTAATTTTTCCTTCCCAATTCTCATATTTTATTTTTCTTGTGTTACTGTACTGGTTAGAGCTTCGAGCACAATGCTGAGTAGAAGTGACAGTGGATCTCTGTCTTGTTCCCAAACTCAAACTTCTAACATTCTACCATTAAGAAAGTGGTTTTCTGTTGACTTTATCAGTGTTCAAGAAGTTTCTCTTTCTAGTTTTCTAAGAAGTTTTAAAAAAATGAATGGGTATTAAATTTTATCAAATGCTTTATCTCCTCCGTTGATTAAGATGATCACAGTATTCTCCTTTTTTTTTTTTTTTTGAGATGGAGTCTTGCACTGTCGCCCAGGCTGGAGTGCAGTGGTGTGATCTCGGCTCACTGCAAGCTCTGCCTCCCGGGTTCATGCCACTCTCCTGCCTCAGCCTCCTGAGTAGCTGGGATTACAGGCACCCACCACCACACTCAGCTAAATTTTTTGTATTTTTAGTAGAGACGGGGTTTCACCATATTAGCCAGGATGGTCTCGATCTCCTGACCTCATGATCTGCCCACCTCAGCCTCCCAAAGTGCTGGGATTATAGGTGTGAGCCACTGCACCTGGCCTAAAAAGGTTATGTTACCAGTGAAGCCACCTGGGGCCTAGAGTTTTCACTATGACAAAACTTAAATTAGTATTGTTTTTGAAAATGGATACAGAACTATTCAGGCTTCTTACTTCTTCTGTGTCAATTTTGGCAAGTTGCATATTTTTCTTTTAATGGTCCCATTCCATCTGTTTCATTTTCAAACTCATTCACATAAAGTTGTTCATTAAATATCCTTCTGGAGGAAAAAATGTCTGCGGGATTTGGAGGAATGTCCCCCTTTTCATTTCTTACATTGGCTACATATTCCTTCTCTCTTTTTTCCTGGTTAATCTTGCCAGGGGTTTGTCAATATTATTCTTACTCTTTTCAAAGATCCAATTCACAGTTTTTAAGATCCTCTCTACTGTACTTCTTCCCTTAGATAATTAATTTTTGCTCTTATTTATATTTTTCTTTCTTCTACTTCTTTAGGTTTAATTAGCAGTTCTTTTTCTGAGTTACTGAGAGGAATGTTTTTTCTTTTCTAATATTGCTTTTAAAGCAGTGATTTTCAACCTTAGTTGCACACTGGAATCACCTGGAGAGTTTTCAAATGTTTGGAGTGCCCCCCTAGAGGTTCTGAGTCAAATGGTCTGAAAAGTGGCTTGGATATCAAAAGCTCCCCAAGTGATTCTAGGTGCAGCTAAGATTGAGAACCACGGATTTAAAGCTATAACCTCTAAGTACAACTTTAACTGCATCCCACAAGTTTTCAATATTTTCTTCATCAACTAAATCATCTTAAAATTAATGTTCTGATTTAATTTATATACATTTAGAGTGCGGTGGTTCATGCCTGTAATCCCAGCACTTTGGGAGGCTGAGGCGGGTGGATGACTTGAGGTCAGGAGTTCAAGATCAGCCTGGCCAACATGGTGAAACCCCGTCTCTACTAAAAATACAAAAATTAGCCATGCATGGTGGCACGTGCCTGTAATCTCAGTTACTTGGGAGGCTGAGGCAGGAGAACTGCTTGAATCTAGGAGGCGGAGGTTGCAGTGAGCCAAGATCATGACACTGCACTCTAGCCTGGGTGACAGAGAGAGACTCAGTTTCAAAAAACAGAAATAATAATTTATATGCATTTCAAAAATAGCAAATGCAATGCATGGTTTGAGAAGTCAGGTAAATGGTACCTTTGGGGAAGAGGCAGGGGGTTATGAATGAGGGGAAACACAAGAGGAACTTCTAAAGTATTGGTTAATATTAACTCATGTTTTGAGTGAACAAGAGAATGGAACAGATGGAAAACTATATACAACTTGCCAAAACTGACATAGAAGAAATAAGGAGCCTGAAATGTTCTGGGTGAACAAGAGATAATATTACCAATACTCTAGACATGTTCAATTTGTGATAATTCACTGAGCTACACACATAGGATTTGTAAATGTTTCTGTAACTTTATATTACACTTAAATATACTTTTTTAAGAGAGAAAATGGATCCCATACAAAGAGTGGGAATTATAACAGCACTAGTCTTCTCAATATTATACTGGACGCTAGAAAAAACAGTATGTCTTCTTTTTTTTTTTTTTTTTTGAGACGGAGTCTCGCTCTGTCGCCCAGGCTGGAGTGCAGTGGCTGGATCTCAGCTCACTGCAAGCTCCGCCTCCTGGGTTCAGGCCATTCTCCTGCCTCAGCCTCCGGAGTAGCTGGGACTACAGGCGCCCGCCACCTCGCCCGGCTAATTTTTTGTATTTTTTAGTAGAGACGGGGTTTCACCGTGTTGGCCAGCATGGTCTCGATCTCCTGACCTCGTGATCCGCCCATCTTGGCCTCCCAAAGTGCTGGGATTACAGGCTTGAGCCACCGCGCCCGGCCTATGTCTTCTAAATTCTAATGGAAAATGATTTTGAATCTAGAATTCTGTAGTCGGACTTTTTTTTTTTTTTTTTTTTTTTTTTTGATACAGGGTCTCACTCTGTCACCCAGGATGGAGTGCAGTGGTGCAATCTCCACTCATTGCAACCTCCGCCTCCTAGGCTCAAGCCATTCTCCTGCCTCAGCCTCCTTATTAGCTGGGACTACAGACTTGTACCACCAACCCAGCTAATTTTTGTAATTTTTGTAGAGACAGGGTTTTGCCATGTTGTCCAGGCTGGTCTCAAACTCCTGAGCTCAAGTGACCCACCCACTTCAGCCTCCCAAAGTGCTAGAAATACAGGTGTGAGCCATAGCACCTGCCCCCAGAAATTCAATCAAATTGTAAGGATAAAATAAAGATATTTTCAGTCAGGAGAGCACACAGTAAAGTTATCTCCCAGGCATCTTTTCTCATAAATCTGGAGAATGTGCTCCAGTAAAAAGAGGGAATGGATAGGAAGATGAAGACATGGGATCTGGGAAACAAAGACTTCAATATAGGAGGAAGGCAAAGGAAGTTTCCAAATGACAGTTGGGCAGCAGGCCCCAGGAACAAGTGCACTTGGGGGCAGGAGGCGGAAGGGTTCTAGGGTGGGCAACTCCAAAAGAAATTCAAACCAAGAGAACACCTTCCTGTGTGTGACCATTGTGAAATTTCTCAGTTCTGTCACAGTACAGTGATACTTTATTTTATTTTATTTTTTACTGTTCTAAAGGTATATCGGCAAGAGTATAGTGATAAATCAGGGGTAGGCACATAGAAAAATCAAACAATTAAAAAACCAAAACATGGAAAATACTACATGTAGGATAAGCAAAGAATGATCCTTCTACCCAAAAAATGTGGTAGTGTAATCACTGTTCAATGCAGCTGTAAATAAGAGTTTTCTGGCCATAACATAAATAGGGATCACTGATTTAGCCATGCATTGTGATACAATGGTATTAAATGAAAGAGAAGAAGGGGCTTTTGTATGCTTTTGTGGTATGAGGGGAGATGCTAGGGGAGGTCATGTAACACAGTATATTCTCATCCTCTACAGAAGGACAAAAGAGAAAACTGAAAAACCAAGTGTAAATACAGAGAAGTAAAAAACAACTAAAACAATTTAAATTGCGGGACATGGGGTGGGGAAGGTGCAAGGCAGGCTATGGCTGCTTTCTGTTTTAAAAACTGCAGCACTTTTTTTGTCTTTTTCAATTATTCGTACATAGTATTACCATAAAGATAAAATTAAACTAAGAAAAAATCTATGGAAATAAAAGAGAAAATCCCAGGGCACTAAAAAATCACTTTCAGCTTTAAAACTTTGGATAATCACCAGAATCATCTCTTGAACAAGAATAAGCATATATGTAGCTCACATCAGTAACCATTATTAATTAAATGTTGTTTTAGTCCCCAATTCTCCCCATATGAAGAGTCAAATTATCTATAGGATACATGCAGAATTAATACAGGATACATGCAAAGCCCCCCGCCGGAAGCCAGAACATACAGAACAAATGTTTTCACTCTATCATGCTAGACTGAGTTTATATTATTGTAACTGACATCTAAATTTTCAGGAACACATATGAAGTAAATTTAATCTGTGGTGCAAACACAGGATTTTTCTTTTATCTTTTAGAAGCTGATACTCTATTAATGTATCTAGCGCCTAAATCAAAAGAACAGAGAGAGTCTGTATAAGCAAAATTACCTGAAGAAAGTCACGAAGAACTGTACCAGGTCCATAAAATTGCTGTGCTGGGAGAAGGCAATCTGTGACAGAAAAACAGATAGTGTGATTATGCAGGTCATGAAACCACCACGGATTCAGGCTTCTCATTTCAAGAGTTAAGCTGAAAACAGAGTTTACATTTTAAAGAAGTTAAGGAAACTTTTTTCACTTAAGGAAAAGTACCTCACCCTTTTAGTTTTCTTGTTTAGTTGCCAGCCCCATAGCAATATGCTAAGGCTTTAGCACGGCCTCCTGCAACCCCCTCTGAGCTTCATACCGGTTCTGAGGTTCTCTTCGTTTGACCCTGGAGACCCTCGCACACCTCCATGAAGCCTGGCGCTCCCGCCCTGCGCCTCCACCCACACAAAGCTCTCCTTGTTTGCCTCAGTACCGATTCATGGCTCTGCCTCCAGGTGGGCAGCCCCATTCTGTGCTCTTCATTCTGTCAACATTTATGTACTCAGTGTGTACTGACTGCAAGATATTGTCCTTTTACAAAAAATTGTGCCTCACATTTTGCTACACTGAACATCATCTGATACTACGTCATCAGAACTTAAATAATTTTATTATACAGTTAATAGTCTTCATACCAAGAACATAAAAATACAACATATTTCATCAACTCTAAAATAACATTGGCTGAAAAAGGCATTATTCTGTGTATTATTTAGGAAAAACACTGTCAATTTAACTATGACATAATAATGCTTTTTAAATCACTGACCATAAGACACATCGTGATTTCAGGGATATTAGTCCACGAAAAAATGCATACCTCTGAATTGATAAAATACGAGAATTGCATCCTTACTATCACCTACAATATACGTGCTACTAGCCAGATATTGTGGTGCCTTGCCTGCTTTTTTTAGGGAACTCAGCTCTGTTTGGAGAGACAATGGTACTATCAACGAAACAATCACTGACCAAGGTGACAATCCCAGTACAGACAATTTGCATGACAAATACAGGAAGGTAAATGACCAGGATCTGCTTTCCTAGTCCCACACAACCCCAACCCTTGCACTGTTTTTAGAGCCAGACTCACAGGGGTCAGAAAAGAGACTTCCACTATTTGCTTTCTTGATGGCCGTATTTTCTTTTTGACATTCCATAAACAAATAAGTTCCAACACTACTCAAGCCATAGTACATTATGGGGCTTGGAATTTGAAGCTTTTGTGTCCTCCCTCTGGCCACCATTTATAATAGGAAATACAAAGTTACATCAATTTCATATAATAAACAGAAACCCACTTTCTTTTCTTGTCCTTCATTTATCACAATAACCATTTCCAGCTCCTCGAGAGAAGGAAAGCTGCGGAATATGAGCCATGGTCCTCACATAAAAGTTTTAAATAAGATTGGAGGACAATTATATAAACAAGGTCAATTGGAGGACAATTATATAAACAATGAAGAGCCCAAGTTATAACACATAAAGAGAGAGAAGGAAACAGATTAGAGAACACCCCAGCCCTGTCTGGATTTCAGTCTTTTAAAACGTGTGTCCTTAGTGTTTACACTTAAAGAATCCATGAGATACTTTTACTCCCTGCTAGATGCCAAAAACCACAGGATGCTAAGGGCACTGTCTGAGGACCTATCTGGTGTTCATGTGCCACACAACACTCCTCAGGGCAGCCCCCGCCTTTCCCCACATTGGATGCTAATGGTTATTAGCCTGATTTCTTGCTGAAGCAGGACAACTCCATGTTCATGTCCAAATTATAATCATAAAGAACCTCATATAAAACAGCTGCCAGTATGGCTGGTACCCAAGACTCTAAAGGGGTCCTCTTATGTTGAATCTTTATCATCTAAGTCTCCATAGTTACAAGATTGTGTGAGGAGGCAAAACTCGTAAGATGAAAATGTTTACGAATGCACTGACCACTTAGAAGCATCTAACTCTGCTGAACACCCCACCCACTGTTGTCAGTCTTTGTTGGTCAATCTTTGACTGATAAGGTGATGAACTTATTGTTTCAAACTGAACACTTCTGAAAATGAAGGGGAGTGCTGTTAAAAATTACACTAGGTAACTAAAAATTACTCAATGTAAAAAGCATAAACTTGATAACAAGCATAAATTGGGCTTTCGCTACTCACAGTCATACAACGCAAACCAACTGTAAAATCAATTTTGCAAAAGACAAGATTTTAGTGGAAGTGCTGTTGGAGAACTGCTCACACAAAACCATTGGCAAAGGAAGACTTGGCAGATTTAGCCCTTCAGTTATCAACTGAAGAAGGAATAAAGGATGAAGGCATAGGAAGTGTTTCATAATTCTCTGAACGAGATTAAGAGAGGACTTTGGGAAAACTGAGGAGTTTCCTGGCTGTTGCTTTTTACATCCTGCTGTGAAATCAGTCTCAAGTGAAGGACTCCATGATGCAGCTATCTGATTTCTGGGCACCTTGTGCACAACTGAAGCCACACCCCCATCTCTTTATCTTGCTCTATTTAATTCATAGCCCGTATCTGCACGCTTACTTATAGCAAATAAGATCTGTGAGGATTGAGGACAGAGGCTTCCCCTTATCCCCACTGACCATATATCTCCAGTGCCTAAAGCAGCCACTGATACATTAATTGACACTTAATAAGCATTTGCTGAATAAATGCCAATACGTTAACAAGAAAAATAATGATCTGTCTCATAGAACTCAGTAAGATCTGATTTTTTTTTCTTTTATGAATTTGGCTCATGAAGCAGGATCATACCTGCTTCATGATTGTAACTATAAATTTTGTTAACTCTAAAATTATTTTCCCATACTTTTTTGTTTCATTTTTAAAGACAATATCACAATCAAATCTTTCTTTCATAATTTATTATGGAAATGATGAAATGGATTTGGGGCCCTTTCTGATACTGAAGGTAACGAAAATTTCCTATATAAAAATCTATTTTAATACAAAGAAGAAATTCTAATTATATTTTATAAATAAAACTCATAATGTCATTCTTCTACATTTCCAAACAGTAGACACCATACTCCACACTCCAAGAAACCTAGAATTCACGTCCTAATACTTCCACAACCCAATTCCAACTCCACTTTCATCACTATGTCTAAGGTGTATCTGCCCCATGGGCCTTCCGGAATGTGTTCATCAATTCTGAAAAACTCTGAACTCGGAAGCTCAGTGAGCCCCAGGGTTTGGGGTAAGATATTATGGACCTGCACTTCCTCAACCACTAATGTTGCGCTTCAGCCAAAAGTGCTTCTGCTCACTACATTACTATACCTGACAGCAGACGGTCACCAGAGAGCCTCCCTGCCTGTGTGCATGGGGGTCCTTCCTGTCTTTCCTGGCTCAGCACACCACTGCCTCCCTTTTTCAGCACCCCTGGCCCCACTGGAAACTCTGGCAGGCTCTCCTCTACGCTCCCTCACCACTGATCTGCTTCCCTCTCAGGGTGTGTGATAATCACAGTCTATACAGGGGTGTCCAATCTTTTTGGCTTCCCTAGGCCACTGTGGAAGAATTGTCTTTGGCCACACATAAAATATACTAATCCTAACGATAGTGCTGATGAGCTTAAAAAAAAAATTTAAAAACCCTCATATTTTAAGAAAGTTTATGAATTGTGTTGGGCTGCATTCAAAGCCGTCCCGGGCTGCATGTAGCCCGCGGGCCATGGGTTGGACAAACTTGGTTTACCATATACCATGGCTGTGTACAGATAGATATCCTGAGAAGAGGATTCCTGCAATCTTCTGTCTACGAAAATACCGATTCCTAACTTTTAAATTACTGTTGTAGAAGAATGAATGAAAAGGTAACTCCCTACCTCCCATACAAGAGCAGATATACTTTTGTATTCCAAGAACTAGGCCATGGCTCTCAAACTCTGGATAGCTTACAACAAAGTCAGAATCCCAGGCCCTATCCCTATCTCTATATCTTTAAGCTCCTCAAGTGATTCTGATACTAGTCTCCATAGGCCACACTTCAGGAAACTCTGAAGTAAGAAATTATTAAACATCAGACTGGACGTAGTGGCTCACGCCTGTAATCCCAGTACTTTGGGAGGCTGAGGTGGGTGGATCACTTGAGGTCAGGAGGTCGAGACCAGCTTGGCTAACATGGCAAAACCCTGTGTCTACTAAAAATACAAAAATTAGTTGGAGTGGTGATGTGCACCTGTGATCCCAGCTACTTGGGGGGCTGAGGCACAAGAATTGCTCAAACCCAGGAGGCGGAGAGGTTGCGGTAACCCAAGATCGCACCACTGCACTCCAGCCTGGGCAACAGAGCGAGACTGTCTCAAAACAAAACAAAACTCCTCCTGTGCTCCTTTCCCTAGACAATTTCTTTAGCATTTCAGGAACTGCATTGAAAAAAAAATATTCTCACCTTTACTTGGAAGGTTAAAGCCCCATAATTAGTTTGGCTCTTTTGGGGAGTGGGAGGGAGATGGGGAAGGATAAGGGTGAAGGAAGACAGGACAGTGCTTTGAAACAAAAGGAGAGGCCGGACTGAAACCTGGAGGCAGGGAAAGGGAGGGAATGGAGGGGAAGTTTCACATTCTGAAAGTGCCTGGGAATGTGAGGTGTCCTTGTGGCAGGCTAGGGAGGCTCTGGAGCTTAAGTGTCATTCTATGTCCAAGCCTGTGCCACACGAGAGTGAGGATGCTGCCCTCAAGAGTGAGGGGCCAGGGAATCGGGCACAGCAGTCAGCGACTGAAGATCAGACCAGGGGGCCTTCCCCAACCTCTGAGCTCAGTTCAGCCCTGAGGTTTCTGTATGTTCCTGAGGGAAGAGAATAGGTCTGTGCCAAAACAGGCTGAGAATGAATTTCTAATTAAGTACAGTGGGTAGAACCTGAGTCCAAGATTACCATAAAAATAAGGAAGTATGGCATTTCTTATATTCCACTACCACATAACAATGTGATATTTTTGCATCTACTATGTGCCATCCACAAAGTAGGTACTCAAAAGCTTGAATAAATGGACGAATGAATGAATACTGAACGACTAGGAAAAGTCACTGCTTAATCAGAAAATTTGAAAAGAGAGAAGAAAGGACCTCTCATTTGCCTCTGGCCTCAGTCAGGACTTGGGTTCTGGTCGGAAGGATAAAACTGGCATTTCTAAGTCAATACCAGAGTTTCCTTTTAGGAAGGTAAGACCCTGTGGTGCAGAACTAATTACACTTTATGTAGCACTCATCTAACTCTACTGACCATATGCTGCGGAACCATGGACTGCAGAAAGGCTGTATTATTCCTACCGTGGAGATGTCTGTCTATCCATTATTATAAGCACGCAACACAGGGAGAGGAAGAGAAAGGACAGCTGGCCACCCTGTGAGGTGAAGTCTTTCTGCTTCAAGGCAGCATCTGTCAGGGTCTGAGAAAACGCAAGGTATGTACGTACTGGGCAGAATCTCCGCAGGCTCCCATGGACCCCTGCAGACCAGTGGCTCCACCAAGGGTGAAAGCCCAGCCCAGAATGAGCCCATGTGCTCCTCTACTCTCCCTGAGGCCAGTGTCTGCAGACACTGAAGACCTCGTGAGTGTCCACCGCTCACATCAGAACCAGAGAGAGCCTAAGTGCCCATGGCTGCCACGGGGCTCCTGGTCTGACCATGCCAATCTTTCCTTTCTGGACACTGCAAGGCCGGAAGCCAGAAGAGGACTGATTCCTCCCATAAGAGCTTAGCCCTATAAGCCAACAGCCTTTCTACTCAGGCCTTGGCTTTGCAAAGGATGGAAGATTCTGTGAGCCCTGGCTGAGTATATTCTAACCTGGGTCTTGTGATGTCACCTCCTTGAGTTTTGCTGTGACGTAAAACAACTCTTTCTTTTTTCTTAAAAATGAAACAAAACAACCACCACCAAAGTTCATATATGGAACTCTATGTCAAGACCACAGCTCTGGACCACATCCATATGACCATCACCTGGCCTCACACACCACACACCTAATGCTGGTTTGTGCTGGCACAGAAACTGTATACCCAAGCTCTGGTCAGAGCCCCATGGCTAGTTAATACTATTCAGCCACTCATTCCTGCCATGCAAACGAACACTCACCATCTGTCTGCTCCCAACCTCCCACCTCAATACTGCTCTATGCTTGCTTTCTCTGATTTTCTCCTAGCAATTCCTTTTTACCATTCTCCAGAATTTCTATTCTATCACACTCATTAACAATTTAGAAATCATTAGAGAACTACATGCATAGTTGAAATATCAAAAGGTACTGAAAGGCTAGTCATGAAGCAATGTTCCCTGCTCCTCCTCTGCTCTTTTGAAGGCTTCTCTCCAGGGGCCCCCACCTTTAACTAGGTTACTTTTCAGTTCTTCTGGGAGTTGCCTTTTTATCATTCATGTTTTTATTAGTTCCTGATCTATCCATTTTAGGCATCATTTTAACCAACTTCTTACTGAAACAGAAGGTGATTTTGGTCATCAGCCCTGCCCCCCTCCCTCCAGTATAGATCACTGCTGGCCGGGCGCGGTGGCTCAAGCCTGTAATCCCAGCACTTTGGGAGGCCGAGATGGGCGGATCACGAGGTCAGGAGATCGAGACCATCCTGGCTAACACGGTGAAACCCCGTCTCTACTAAGAAATACAAAAAATAGCCGGGTGAGGTGGTGGGCACCTGTAGTCCCAGCTACTCGGGAGGCTGAGGCCGGAGAATGGCGTGAACCCGGGAGGCGGAGCTTGCAGTGAGCTGAGATCCGGCCACTGCACTCCAGCCTGGGCGACAGAGCGAGACTCCGTCTCAAAAAAAAAAAAAAAAAAAAAAAGTATATATATCACTGCTCTTAGTGCCTCTGTTAGTTCCTGTGCCATTATCCTGAGGGTGATAGTGATGGAAAGATGCCACTACAGACAGGAAATGGACATAACTCTCTGGGATATGGGGAGACGATGTGCCTGCTACCCACACACAGCTACAAGATCAGGAGACAATGCAGCCATAGCCCACTGAAGGGCAGCTTCCAGGGCCCCACAGGGAGAAGCCCTCAAACCCTAATGCACCTGTGCGTGGGGGTGAAGGCAGGAGGCTTGCTGGGAAGCTCCGTTTTTCATTCTTACCAAGGCAGGTGGGCTGGGTTGAGGGAGAGGGAGTTTTGCCCCTGACCCCTGAGTGTTTTAGAGACTGCCTACTGGTAACTGGTAAAACCCCCGTACAATGCTGTGTGCTTCCTGTAAAGGCGAACAGAACTTCAGCTCCAGGGTGCACTATGCTGCACGCCTGCCCAGCAGAGGCATGCTCCTGGAGTTGTCTTTAGGAGGCCAAATCATATACTCATACCTTTATTTCTTCTTCTACCACCTGTATTATTTTTTTCATTGTGTAATTTTTTTCTTTTTTAGTAGGGATGGGGGTCTCACTATATTGCCCAGGCTGGTCTCAAACTCCTGGGTTCAAGTGATCCTTCTGTCTCAGGCTCTCAAAGTGCTGGGATTACAGGCATAAGCTACCATGCCCAGCTTCTTTTTCATTTTGGAAAATCTTAAACTTTTTAAAAAGTAGAAAGAGCACTATAATGAACCTCACGTGCTCATCATCCTGTTTCAGTAAATTATCAGCTCATGGTCAACCTTGTTTCATCTGCACTCCACTTACTTTCCCTATGATCATATTATTTTGAAGCATATCCCAGACCTCCAATCATTTCCCTTTTTACTATTTCAATATAGACAGGAGCACTTAACTATCTGCTTTGTAAAATTTGGATGTTTATGTCCTCAGCCCTCCCTTTTCTTCTACCTTCTAACTCTCTGGACAAAATTCTAACCAAGAACAATCCAATCTTCTAACTCTGCTGCATAGACTAAGATAACAAATTCTTGGTTTCCAACCTCAGCCAGCCCACAGCACTGGTCAGCAATTGTTCTGACAATATCAGAAAAAGGTGTTGGCTCCTTTATAAAAGTCATAAAAGTTGTAAAAAAGAAAAAGTTCTGGTACCTACCATAAAGCCCTCTTACTAACAATTATATACTCATATGGCATACATTTAGGGAGTATCTCCAACTGATTAGCACAGGACACTGAGGACACTGAGGTATAAAATACAGTCCTTGCCATTAAGGAATCTTTGTATGGCGAAAACAGACACTCCGCTGTGGAGGTGAAGAGGAGGAAAGGAAGTTGCTATGGGATGTGTGTCATCAGATGGTCCCCTTCCCTGGGTTTCTACACAAGAATTCCACCTGGACTCCCTGACTTAGGCCTGGCTCCTTCCAATCCACACTCCCAACTGCTGCCAGTGGGGTCTTTCTAAACACTGATCTTTGGTGACTTTTCGGCTTAAAACATCTCAACGACTCCCAGTCACATCTGGACTCCAGTTCACAGCCCACGATCTCCAGTCTCTTCATAATGGCCCTCCCCAGCTCTCCACCTCCTTGCTCACAGCACTGTCACCAGCTCTGCTAAACTCCTGGTAGCTCCTGAAAGGGCAGGTCATTCCCTTTCCCCACCATGAACACCCCCTTCCCCCAGCTCCCACGCTCCGTAGGGATCAGCTCTGGTGTGGTCTCTCTTAACTTGGGCTCAGGTGACACAGAGCACTCCGCTCCCCTCTCATGGCTCCCAGGAACGCATGGGCACACCTCTAACACTGAGCTTCTAATGGAGGTGCCTGCTGTCCACTCACAGCTGCTGCTCTGGGCCAGAAAGTCTGCTGGCTGAATGAATTTTAAGGAAGTCTAGTGGGTTCCTGGCTCTGGAGATCACAGGAGAGAAGTCTGCTAGAGACAAAGATTTACCCATCCAGCCACAGGCAATGTTCCCAGATGGTGTGGATGAGATTACCCAGGGAAAAAGAGTCCAGATGAAACCCAAGGGAACAATAGCATTAAAGAGCTGACAAGAGACAAACCAAAGCCAAAGCTGAAAAGCAGGAGATGGGACTTTCGAGACAAAGGAATGACACATTTTTCCTTTATGATGAAACCCACAGGGCTATACAAGAACCTTAAATATAGTTTGAAACAAAGAAAGACACATACTTTAAGTACAGTTTAATTCTTTTTTTGTTTTGTTTTGTTTTGTTTTGAGACAGAGTCTTGCTCTGTCTCCCAAGCTGGAGTACAGTGGCGCAATCTTGGCTCACTGCAACATCTGCCTCCGGGGTTCAAGTGAGTCTCGTGCCTCAGCCTTGCAAGTAGCTGGGACTATAGGAACACTTCACCACAGCCAGCTAATTTTTTGTATTTTAGTAGAGACAGGGTTTTACTATGTTGCCCAGGCTGGTCTCAAACTCCTGAGCTAAAGCGATCTGCCCGCCTCGGCCTCCCTAAGTGCTAGAATTACAGCATGACTTTATAATTCTTAAAACTCTTAAGATACAGATAACTAACACCAGGAGGTACGGATATGCAGTTATTATACAGTAAATATAAACATGAAAAGTATATCTGACACTATTCATAATAGCCAAAGAGTGAAAACCACCCAAGTATCCATCAATAGAAAAATGGATAAACAAAATGTGGTATATACATATAAGGAATATTATTCAGCTATAACAACAAGGAATAAGTACTGAAACATACTAAACACAGGTGAACCTTGAAAACATGATGTGACTCAAATAAGCAAATCCATAGACACAGGAAATACAGACTGGGGGTTGCCAGATGAGGGAGGAATGGGGACTGACTGCTAAGGGGCTTCTTCTGGAAGTGATGAAAATATTCTAAAATTGACTGTGGTGACGGGTGGCTGCACAGTTCTGTGAATATACTGAAAACCACTGAATTGTGTACTTTAAATGAGTGAACTGTATGGTATGTAAATTATATCTCAATAAAGCTGTTATAAGAAAAAAAGCACATCCAAGTGAACAAAAGTTTCACACATCCCTTGCTCAGTATAGCGATCCTGTTAGCACCCATAAACAGAACTCTAAAATCTAAATGAATGCCCAGTTCTCAATACCAATTCTGTGTTGCCTCTACTTGTGAACACTGGCCTCTTACATAAAACAGTAGATGAAACACCCAGCATGCAGACAGCTTCTATATTAGCTTCACATTACAGTAACAACCTCTGTTGTAGAGTCGGGAACAAGCCAGAGCCTCACCACCTCACCTTCCCACCTCACACACACACTGTCTGCCCATCCATCTTTTATCTCGAATACCTACACCCCTAAACTATGAACATAGCTGAAGCCGGCTGAGCCCCGGCTTACTGGGGAGAACTAGGATAGCTTTCAGAAAGCAGGGGCAGAGGGAAGTGTGCTCACCCATAGGAACAACCGATCAAAAAACAGGCACAACCGGCCCCAACACACCCGCCACCCTCCTAGAAAGAGGACTTTTCATTCTGTGGGTTTTGTTTGTTTTTTAACTGCATCTACAAAGATTTTTATAGTCAGTTTCAAATTCCCTCAGCAGTTATAGAGTTTGATCTGTTCCTAATTATGGAAAAGAATCCTGGGATTGGTTCAGAGTGAAGGAACTTGAGTTTAGTATCACCATTTTAAAGCCCCAATGCTTACACAAATTTCCAAGTAGAGAATTAGATTTCTTCAGTTACTTTGCTTTAAAAAAATGATAATCTCAATTTTTAAAATCTCATTTAAAAAATGAGAATCAAAGGCAAAACGGCTTTGCCTGCATTGAAAGCCATACTGAAATTTAACTGAATGGCCTACACTGCACTATTTAGACATTTCCCTACTCTCTTCCTTAAATAAGTCTCTCCATTTTTACTGAATTTGCACAGTTGCTAAATGTGTGTATTTAAGAGCCACGCTACACACCTAGAAAAGCTAAGGCTCTGGGGGAAAAACAGCAATAAAGAAACACGCAGCCCTTGTTGAGAACATGATGTACCTACCCAGGAAGACACCAGCTCAGCCCTCCACATAGCGCACAGCCAGATATGGTTCCCAAAGCAGAGAGAACCAGTATCAACCAGGCTGTCGTGCGAGGACTGAGAACACATGATGATACGGGTCTAGTCACAGTGAATAGTGTGGTCATTTGTACCAAACAGCAAAAAGACACGCTTGCAATAGAACTTACCTGCATTTTCAAGGAAATCTTGGCAAACTAAATGGTGAGCATGCCATCGTTTATTTTCACAAGTGCTCCTGAATGCAGTGTTCATAAGTGCATCTTAATTTAAGTTAGTGATCGAGCCCAGATAAGGAGCACCAAAAAACCAGGAAGAAAATCAACATCTCCTTGATTCTGAAACTTAAAATTATTACTTCTTAGAATTAAGTGTGGGGAAGAGCTCCCTCTAGAATGAAAGCTCTAAAACCATTTCAGTGACTTTCAGAGGGTGGAGCAATAGGGAACTGGAAGGAAAAAAACTAGAACTCGGCATTGGCAACAAGTATGGCTACCTCCAGCACAAAAGCCTGCTTATACGCACAGACTGGGAAAAGTGTCAGCAGCGTTAAGTCAAGATTTTCACTAAGAATCTAAAAAGTATTAATCATTTGTCAGCTATAAGCAACAAAACATGATGTTCAATTAGATTCAGAATATGGAGAGGTATGTCAGTACAAAAACAATCTCAACGTAAAATGAGTTAATAAAATTTATTTACTAGAACCCTAATCAAGTGTTTTACATGAAAATAACCTACTAAATACACATAACCTATATCTTAATAGTGTCAGGAGATGTTGCCAAAATGAAATTATACTAACTGGAACCTAGAGCTCAACCCCTTTCGGATCGGAGAAACAACTGAAACCCCTGCAAGCTCTATTCCAAATGCAGTCTACGGCAGGGAGAATTCTAAGAATGCCCCCAAGATTTCCACCTCCTGACGGGCACGCTCTGTATCTTCCCTCCTTCTGTGTGGGTAGGCCTGACCTAATCAGGTAAGTTCCCTTAAAACCGGGTCTAGAGATCAGAGTCCTAAGAAGCCAGAGAAATTTGAAGCTTCGGGATACATATTCACTATGTGTGTAGGAATACAAGATCTAAAATTTTCATTTTCAAATGTTATATCATGCCATATATAAATTTCTAAGATTTTCTTTTTCAATCAGCAAAATTTGCTTTTGATTTATCAAAGTTGTTGTGTTTCTGTATATCAATAGTTCATTTCTTTTTGTTGCTGGGTATTAGGCCATGGTGTGTATGTAGCATCACTTATTTAAGCATTCATTTGTTGAGGAATATTTGGCTTGTTTCCAGTTTTGGGCTATTATAAATAAAGCTGTTAAATATTACTGTCAAGTGCTATAAACACGGGTGTACAGATATTTGTGAGAACACTGGTTTTCATTTCTCTCGGATAAATGCCTAGGAATGCAATTGCTGGGTTATAAGTATAACACTAGTTTTTTTTTAATTTTTTTTTTTTTTTGAGACGGAGTCTCGCGCTGTGTCACCCAGGCTGGAGTGCAGTGGCGCGATCTCGGCTCACTGCAAGCTCCGCCTCCCAGGTTCACGCCATTCTCCTGCCTCAGCCTCCGAGTAGCTGGGACTACAGGCGCCCGCCACCACGCCCGGCTAGTTTTTTGTATTTTTAGTAGAGACGGGGTTTCACCATGTTAGCCAGGATGGTCTCGATCTCCTGACCTCGTGATCCACCCGCCTCGGCCTCCCAAAGTGCTGGGATTACAGGCTTGAGCCACCGCGCCCGGCCCAACACTAGTTTTTTAAGAAACAGACAAACTATATTCCAGAGTGACTGTACCATCTTATATTCCCACCAACAATGTATGAGTGATCCAATCTTTCCCCACTCTCTCCAACATTTGGTGTTATTACTATTTTTAATTTTAGTCATTTTGACAGGTGTCTAGTGATATCTCATTGTGCTTTCAATTTGCATTTCTCTAATGGTTATTTTATTTTTATTTTGAGAGGGAGTCTTATTCCGTCGCCCAGGTTGGAGTGCAGTAGCACAATCTCAGCTCACTGTAACCTCTGCCTCCCGGGTTCAAGCAATTCTCCTGCCTCAGCATCCTGAGTAGCTGGGACTACAGGCATGTGCCACCGTGCCTGCCTAATTTTTTATTTTTAGTAGAGACTGGGTTTTGCCATGTTGGCCAGGCTGGTCTTGAACTCCTGACCTCAAGTGGTGATCTGCCTGCCTCTGCTTCCCAAAGTGCTGGGATTACAGGTGTGAGCCACCACACCCGACCTCACTAATGGTTATCGATGCTGATCATCTTTTATGTCATTATTCACCATATGTATATCCTCTTTGGTTAAATGTCTCTTCATGTCTTTTGCCCATTTTTTTTTTTTTTTTTTTTTTGAGATGGAATCTCGCTCTGTAGCCCAGGGGCTGGAGTGCAGTGATGCGATCTTGGCTCACTGCAAGCTCTACCTCCCGGCTTCACGCTATTCTCCTGCCTCAGCCTCCCCAGTAGCTGGGACTACAGGCGCCCGCCACCACGCCCAGCTAATGTTTTGTTTTTTTTTTTTGAGACAGAGTCTCGCTCTGTCGCCCAGGCTGGAGTGCAGTGGCCGGATCTCAGCTCACTGCAAGCTCCGCTTCCCAGGTTTACGCCATTCTCCTGCCTTAGCCTCCCGAGTAGCTGGGACTACAGGTGCCCGCCACCTCGCCCGGCTAGTTTTTTGTATTTTTTAGTAGAGACGGGGTTTCACCGGGTTAGCCAGGATGGTGTCGATCTCCTGACCTCGTGATCCGCCCGTCTCGGCCTCCCAAAGTGCTGGGATTACAGGCGTGAGCCACTGCGCCCGGCATTTTTTGTATTTTTAGTAGAGAGGAGGTTTCACCATGTTAGCCAGGATGGTCTCGATCTCCTGACCTCATGATCCGCCCGTCTCGGCCTCCCAAAGTGCTGGGATTACAGGCATGAGCCACCCCGCCCAGCCTTTTGCCCGTTTTCTAATTGAATTGTTTGTTTACTGTTGAGTTTTGAGAGGTTTTTTTTTTTTTTTTTTTTTTTTTTTTTGAGACGGAGTCTCGCTGTGTCTCCCAGGCTGGAGTGCAGTGGCGTGATCTCCTCACTGCAAGCTCCGCCTCCCGGGTTCACACCATTCTCCCGCCTCAGCCTCCCAAGTAGCTGAGACTACAGGCGCCCGCCACCACGCCCGGCTAGTTTTTTGTATTTTTAGTAGAGACGGGGTTTCACCATGTTAGCCAGGATGGTCTCGATCTCCTGACCTCGTGATCCACCCGCCTCGGCCTCCCAAAGTGCTGGGATTACAGGCTTGAGCCACCGCGCCCGGCGAGAGTTCTTATACTCTAAATTCAAGCGCTTTCCCAGAAATATGGTTTGCAAATATTTTCTCCCAGTCCATAGTTTGCCTTTTCATCTTCATAACAGGGTTTTTCACAGAGAAAAGCTTTTGGTTTTATGTGCTCCAGTTTATCAAGTTTTCCTTTTATGAATCATGTTTTTAGTATCAAGTCTAAAAACCTTTTGCTTAGTTCTGGGATTCAAAGATTTTCTCCTCTATTTTTTTCTAAAAGTTTTATAGTTTTATGTTTTACATTTAGATCTGTGATCAATATTGAGTTAATTTTTATATAAGATGTGAGATTTAGAGATTCCTTTGTTTGCCTATGGTTGTCCAACTGCTCTACACTATTTGTTAAAAGGCTGTCCTTTCTTCACTGAATTGCCTTTGCAGCGCCTTTGTCAAAAATCAGTTGGGTGCAACGGCTCATGTCTGCAATCTTAGCACTTTGGGAGGCCAAGGCGGGATCACTTGAGCCCAGGAATTTGAGACCAGTCTAGGCAACATAGGGAAATCCCATCTCTACCCAAAAAAAAAAAAAAAAAAAAAAAAGAATTAGCCAGGCATGGTGGTATGCGCCTATAGTCCCAGCTACTTGAGAGGCTGAGGCAGGAGGATCACTTGAGCCAGGGAGGTTGAGGCTGCAGTGTGCTGTGATTGCACCACTGCACTCTGGCCTGGGCAACAACGTGAGACCCTGTCTCCAAAAAAAAAAAAAAAAAAAATCAGCTGGAACTGGTGTGGCGGTGTGCACCTGTAATCCCAGCTACTCAGGAGGCTGAGGTAAGAGGGTTACTTGAGCCCAGGAGTTCAAGACCAGCCTGGACATCATAGTGAGACTCTGCCTCAAAAAAACACCAAAAACAGAATCAAATCCTAATCAGCTGGACGTTCTATTTCTCGGATCTATAGATCAGCTTATCCCATTAATCTATGTGTCTACCCCTCCACCTGAAACAATGTCTTGATTACTGTCCTAATAGTAAGCCTTAACATTGGGTAAATTGATTCTTCCCATTTTATTCTTCTTTTTCTAAATTGTTACAGCTATTCTAGAACTTTTGCCCTTTCATATAAATTTCAGAATAAGCTTGCTGTATCTACAAAAGCATCTTGCTGTGATTTTTAAAGACTTTTTAAAATTGTAGTAAGATATAACATAAAATCACTTTAACCATTTTTAAGTGTACAAATCAGTGGCAATAATTACATTTACAATTTTGTGCAACTGACATCACTACCTACTTTCAACGCTTTTTCATCACCCCAAAGGGAAACTCTATAATAGCCATGAAGCAGTAATTCCCCATTTCCCGCTCCCCTCTAGCTGCTGGTAACCTCCACTCCACTTTCTGTCTCTTAAGAATTTGTGGACTCTATCTCATTGTGGTTTTGATTTGCATTTCACTGATGGCCAGTGATGGTGAGCATTTTTTCATGTGTCTGTTGGCTGTATGAATGTCTTCTTTTGAGAAATGTCTGTTCATATCCTTTGCCCACTTTTTGATGGGGTTGTTTGTTTTTTTCTTGTAAATTTGTTTGAGTTCTTTGTAGGTTCTGGATATTAGCCCTTTGTCAGATGAGTAGATTGCAAAAATTTTCTCCCATTCTGTAGGTTGCCTGTTCACTCTGATGGTAGTTTCTTTTGCTGTGCAGAAACTCTTAGTTTAATTAGATCCCATTTGTCAATTTTGGCTTTTGTTGCCGTTGCTTTTGGTGTTTCAGACATGAAGTCCTTGCCCATGCCTATGTCCTGAATGGTATTACCTAGGTTTTCATCTAGGGTTTTTATGGTATTAGGTATAACATTTAAGTCTCTAATCCATCTTGAATTAATTTTCGTATAAGGAGTAATGAAAGGATCCAGTTTCAGCTTTCTACTTATAGCTAGCCAATTTTCCCAGCACCATTTATTAAATAGGGAATCCTTTCCCCATTTCTTGTTTTTGTCAGGTTTGTCAAAGATCAGATGGTTGTAGATGTGTGGTATTATTTCTGAGGATTCTGTTCTGTTCCATTGGTCTATATCTCTGTTTTGGTACCAGTATCATGCTGTTTTGGTTACTGTAGCCTTGTAGTATAGTTTGAAGTCAGGCAGCGTGATGCCTCCAGCTTTGTTCTTTTGACTTAGGATTGTCTCGGCAATGCGGGCTCTTTTTTGGTTCCATATGAACTTTAAAGCAGTTTTTTCCAATTCTGTGAAGAAAGTCATTGGTAGCTTGATGGGGATGGCATTGAATCTATAAATTACCTTGGGCAGTATGGCCATTTTCATGATATTGATTCTTCCTATCCATGAGCATGGTATGTTCTTCCATTTATTTGTCCTCTTTTATTTCACTGAGCAGTGGTTTGTATTCTCCTTGAAGAGGTCCTTTACATCCCTTGTAAGTTGGATTCCTAGGTATTTTATTCTCTTTGAAGCAATTGTGAATGGAAGTTCATTCATGATTTGGCTCTCTGTTTGTCTGTTACTGGTGTATAAGAATGCTTGTGAAAGAATGGCAATCATAAAAAAGTCAGGAAACAACAGGTGCTGGAGAGGATGTGGAGAAATAGGAACACTTTTACACTGCTGGTGGGATTGTAAACTAGTTCAACCATTATGGAAAACAGTATGGCGATTCCTCAAGGATCTAGAACTACCATATGACCCAGCCATCCCATTACTGGGTACATACCCAAAGGATTATAAATCATGCTGCTATAAAGACACATGCACACGTATGTTCATTGCGGCACTATTCACAATAGCAAAGACTTGGAATCAACCCAAATGTCCATCAGTGACAGACTGGATTAAGAAAATGTGGCACATATACACCATGGAATACTATGCAGCCATAAAAAAGGATGAGTTTGGGTCCTTTGTAGGGACATGGATGCAGCTGGAAACCATCATTCTTAGCAAACTATCGCAAGAACAGAAAACCAAACACCACATGTTCTCACTCATAGGTGGGAACTGAACAATGAGATCACTTGGACTCGGGAAGGGGAACATCACACACCGGGGCCTATTATGGGGAGGTGGGAGGGGGGAGGGATTGCATTGGGAGTTATACCTGATGTAAATGACGAGTTGATGGGTGCAGCACACCAACATGGCACAAGTATACATATGTAACAAACCTGCACGTTATGCACATGTACCCTAGAACTTAAAGTATAATAATAATAATAATAATAAAAAAGAATTTGTGTACTCTAGACAGTTCATGTAAGTGGAATAATTCAGTATCTGTCCTCTTGCAACTAGCTTATTTCACTTAGCGTGTTTTCAAGGTTTACTTGTGTTGTTGCATGTATCAGAATTTCATTCCTTTTTAATGCTGAATAACATTTTATATATGTATGTATGTATGTATGTGTGTATGTATATATATACACATACACACACACACACACACATACATACATACCACATTTTGTTTATCCATTCATCCACTGATAGATACTTGGGTTGTTTCCACACTTCGGTTGTGAATAATGCTATCAACATTGGAATACGACAAAGGATTTCATGAACACAGATGCTACGAAGATTAGAGGACAGCATCAACAAATTATCAACATATTTGACCAGAGCAACTAGGCAAAAGAAAGAAATAAAGGGCATCCAAATTCAAAGGAGGAAGTCAAATTGTCCCTATTTGCAGTTGATATAATCTTATATATAGAAAACCCTAAAAGCTCCACCAAAAAACTAAGAACTGATAAACTCAGTAAAGTTGCAGGATACAAAATCAACACACAAAAATCAGAAGCATTTCTATACAGGAGTAACAAATTAGCAGAAGAAGAAATCAAGAAAGCAATCCCATTCTCAATAGATTTTTTTAAAACTTCCAAAAACAACCGTAGGAATAAATTTAACCAAGGAGGTGAAAGTCCTCTTTACAAGGAAAACTATAAAACATTGATGTAAGAAATTGAAGAGATCACAAAAAAATGGAAAGAGACACCATGTTTGTGGACTGAAATAATATATTGTGGAAAAAACCATACTACCAAAAGCTATCTACGGATTCAATGTAATCTCTACACCAATGACATTCTTCACAGAAATAGAAAAAACAATTCTAAAATTTGTATGCAACCACAGAAGACCCCAAATAGCCAAAGCATTTTTTTCTTTCTTTTTTTTTTTTTTTGAGACAGAGTCTCGCTCTGTTTGCCCAGGGTAGAGTGTAGTGGCGCAATCTTGGCTCACTGCAGCCTCTTCCTCCTGGGTTCAAGAGACACTTCTGCCCCAGCCTCCCAAGTAGCTGGGATTACAGGCCCCACCACTGCACATGGCTAATTTTTGTATTTTTATTAGAGACAGGGTTTTGCCATGTTGGCCAGGCTGGTCTCAAACTCCTGACCTCAGGTGATCCACCCGCCTTGGCCTCCCAAAGTGCTGGGATTATAGGCATGAGCCACTGTACTCAGCAAACCAAAGCATTTCTGAGCAAAAAGAACGAAACTGGAGGCATCCTATCACCTTACTTCAAAATATGCTACAAAGCTATAGTACCCATAACAGCATGATACCAGCATAAAAACAGATACACAGACCAGTGGAACAAACTAAAGAACCGAGAAATAAATCCACATATTCACAGCCAACTGTTTTTCAGTAATGGAGTCAAGAATATTCAGTGAGGGAAAGGACAGGTTCTTCAATAAATGGTGCTGGGAAAAGTGGATATCCATGTGCAGAAAAACAACACGAGGTCCCTCTCTCTCACCACATACAAAAATCAAATTTAAATGGATTAAAGGCTTAAGTATAAGACCTAAAACCATAAAACTACTAGAAGAAAATATCGGGAAAATCCTTCAGGACATTGGTCTGGGCAAAGATGTTTTGTGTAAGATGCCGAAATCACAGGCAACAAAAGCAAAAATAGACAAAGGGGATTATATCAAGCCAAAAAGCTCTACAAAGCAAAGGAAACAGAGTGAAGAGAAAGCTTATAGAATGGGAGAAAATATTTCGAAACTATCCCTCCAACAAGGGATTTATAACCAGAATACACCAGGAATTCAAACAACTCAATAGAAAAAAAACGTGATTTAAAAATGGGCAAATGATCTGAACAGACATTTCTCAAAAGAAGACATACAAATGGCCAACAGGCATAAGAAAAAAACTCAACATCAATAATTATCAGGCAAACGCAAATCAAAACCATAATAATAAATCATCTCATCCCCGTTAAAATGGCTATTATTAAAAAGACAAAATAACAGATGCTGGCAAGGATACAGGGAAAGAGGATACTAGTTCACTGCTGGGGGGAATGTAAATTATTTAGTACAGCCACTATAGAAGACAGTATGAACACTGCTCAAAACAGATCCACCACATGATCCAGCAATCCCACCGCTGGGTATATATCCAAAAGAAAGAAAATCAGTATACTGAAGAGATACTGCATGCTACAAACGTTTATTGCAGCACTATTCACAACAGTGAACGTACGAAATCGACCTACGTGTCCATCAACAACTGAATGGACAAATAAAATGTTGTATATATTATACAACGAAATATTATTCATTCACAAAACGAATGAAATCCTGTTCTTTGCAGCAACATGAATGGAACTGGAGGTCATTATGTTAAGTGAAACAAGCCAGGCACAGAAAGACAAATATATTTTCTCATTCACATGTGTGAGCTAAGAAAACTGATCTCATGGAGGTAGAGTGTAGAATGGTGGTTACCAGCGGCTGAGGGGCTGGGGAGATAGAGGTTAATGGGCATAAAAATAGAGTTAGAAGGAAGAAGTTCTAGTGTTCAATGGCACAATACACATCATGATTATAGTTAGCAATAATTTATTCATTATTTCAAAATAGCTAGAAGATGTGAAATGTACTCAACACAAAGAAATGATAAATGTTTGAGGTGATGGATATCCTAATTACTCTTATTTGATCACTATACATTGTATGCATGTATCAAAATACCTCATGTACCTCATAAATATATACAATTATGTATCAATTTAAAAAGTAAAATTAAAAATACATTTAAAAACATGATATAAATACCTAGAAAAAGGCCGGGTGCGGTGGCTCAAGCCTGTAATCCCAGCACTTTGGGAGGCCGAGACGGGTGGATCACGAGGTCAGGAGATCGAGACCATCCTGGCAAACACGGTGAAACCCCGTCTCTATTAAATACAAAAAAACCAGCCGGGCGAGGTGGCGGGCACCTGTAGTCCCAGCTACTTGGGAGGCTGAGGCCGGAGAATGGCGTGAACCCAGGAGGCGGAGCTTGCAGTGAGCTGAGATCCGGCCACTGCACTCCAGCCTGGGTGACAGAGCGAGACTCCGTCTCAAAAAATAAATAAATAAATAAATACCTAGAAAAAATATTAAAAAGTGAATCAAATAAAGAGGAAATTCAAAATATCCTATAACTACTAAACAAGCTGAATCAGCAGCTAAAAAATAACTCCACAAATAAGACACTAGGATCAAATGATTTTATAGGTGAGAGCTACCAAGTACTTGAGGTTCAGTTAACTCTAATCTTACATATTCTCCAGAGATGAGAAAGAGTGAAAACTCCTCAAATTATAATTATTAAAGGTTAGTTTAACATGATACCAAAACCATAACAAGGACAGCAAGAGAAAATTATCGGACATTCTTACTCATGAAATAGATACAAAATTCTAATAAAAAATGTTATAGCAAAACTGAATCCAACAATGTGTAAAGTAAGGCAATAATACGTCATGCCCAAATTGGGTTTATCCCAGGAATGCAAATGATCTGCAGACCCTGGCTTGTGCAACAGGGTGATGGTGGTGTTGTTTACAGAGAAAGGAAGCATGGAAGTCTGGGGCTAAGATCACAACAAGGAATATGCACCAAACAAAGGGAGCTTTGACTACCCAGGTAGGGCTGTCCAGGCAGCAACTGCCAGTGCTGGTCTGGAGACAGCACTGAGAATCACCAGAATAGATGTGGCACCACAAGTCCCACATGCAGGAAACTGAGTAAAGAGAGAAAAGGACGGGGTCTGAATCCTAGACAAGCCCAGTGTTTAAGGAAGAGGAAGAGGATTCTCTAAAAAGACTGAACAGAGAATGAGGGAAAGAAAAATCCAGGAAGACAAGAAAGATGATGATTCAAAGCCATGCAATGAGAGAAAAAGGGGACTGAAGAATTCCATCATTGGGGCCCACTATGACAGGACGGTTTCAGGATGTGGTAAGGGAAGAGGCCAGACCATTGTGAGCAGATGTGTGACTAGACAAGAGGAAACAGGAATAGGAAGCGTAGCTGATGCTTACAAGACTGGCTGAGGAGGGACACAGGGAGTATGCAAGGGCAAAGGGAGAAGCCAATGAGAGGATTAACAAATCTTAGACCATGGAGACAGGAAAAGGAGAGGGTGGTGAGAAAAAGTACAACATAGTTTTTGTGCTCTATATTTCCAGAATGGAAAGATCAACTGTTCTTTAGTCACAGTCCCAAGGCATCCTAATTGATGAGCGTTAACTTGTTTTTGTTGTTAATTTTTAAGTTCAGGGGTACATGTGCAGGATATACAGGTTTGTTACATAGGTAAACGTGTGCCATAATGTGCCATCATCTCATCACCTAGGTATTAAGCCCAGTATCCATTAGCTATTCTTCCTGATGCTCTCCCTCCTCCCCATCACCCTCCAACAAGCCCCAGTGTGTGTTGTTCCCCACCATGTGTCCATGTGTTCTCAGCTCCCACTTATAAGTGAGAACATGTGGTACCTGGTTTTCTGTTCCTGCATTAGTTTGCTGAGGATAATGGCCTCCAGCTCCATCCATGTCCCTGCAAAGGACATGATCTCATTCCTTTTTATGGCTGCATAGTATTCCATGGTGTATATGTACCACATTTTCTTTATACAGTCTATTGTTGATGGGCATTTAGGTTGATTCCAGGGTCTTTGCTACTGTGAATAGTGCTTCAATGAACATACATGTGCATGTATCTTTGTAACAGAATAATTTATATTCTTTTGGATATACATCCAGTAATGGGATGGCTGGGTCAAATGGTATTTCTGCCTCTAGGTCTTTGAGGAATTGCCACACTGTCTTCCACAATGGCTGAACTAATTTACACTCTCACCAACAGTGTAAAAGCATTGTTGTTTCTCTACAGCCTTGCCAGCATCTGTTCTTTTTTGACTTTCTAATAACAGACATTCTGACTGGTGTGAGATGGTATCTCACTGTGGTTTTGATTTGCATTTCTCTAATGATCAGTGATGTTGAACTTTTTTCATATGTTTGTGATGACTTGCTTCTTAGGTTGATTATGCTTCTGAACTTTGGCAAACAGCAACAGCCTCCGTCCAGTGACCATGCTTCTGTGGTTAAAGGTGAACCAGTCCCTGAAAGCCCACCTATCCCCAACCTCCACATTCACCTAAATGAAGAAGGTAAGAAGCAGAAGGTATTGAGGAAAGGCCCCAGGGGACATGAGTATAAAAAGCTAAAATGGGGCCGGGCGCGGTGGCTCAAGCCTGTAATCCCAGCACCTTGGGAGGCCGAGACGGGCGGATCACGAGGTCAGCAGATCGAGACCATCCTGGCTAACCCG
Organism: Theropithecus gelada; assembly: GCF_003255815.1. NCBI lineage: Eukaryota > Metazoa > Chordata > Mammalia > Primates > Cercopithecidae > Theropithecus > Theropithecus gelada. Next base: position 74,934,595 of record NC_037678.1, on the reverse strand, counting down.
GTGAAACCCCGTCTCTACTAAAAATTACAAAAAAAAAAAACTAGCCGGGTGAGGTGGCGGGCGCCTGTAGTCCCAGCTACTCGGGAGGCTGAGGCAGGAGAATGGCGTAAACCCGGGAGGCGGAGCTTGCAGTGAACTGAGATCCGGCCACTGCACTCCAGCCTGGGCGACATAGCGAGACTCCGTCTCAAAAAAAAAAAAAAAAAAAGCTAAAATGGGGCCATGGGTCTTGGAAAAGTGGGAGTACACTGGCCCCCTCGGAACAGAGGAAAGGAGTAGGCTGACAACAAGACACTGCAGCAGTCATACAGCCGCTGACAACTACCCTTCAGGTCACATGCACAGAGAACTGGAGACTTGGAAAGGCTGCATGATTTGTATAGGAGCCAGGAATCAAACCACCTCTGTCTGACTACAAGGCTGATGTTCTTCAACACAGCCTCCCCAGCTGTCCTCCTTTAAACTTTGATAGCATTTCTGGGATCATCTCATGTCACTTTCCACACTCTGGCTTTCACTCGTTATATGTGGGTTTGTTTCACTTACATCCACCTTACTCTAGAATTGAAGTTCTTTGTGAAGCCCTACAGGTTTTCACATGGCAAGTGCTTACTGAAGAAGTGAATACGATTATAATGACCAAATCTGTTATATGCCAACTTGCTTTCAACAGTGCTTTTGCAAAAGTCCTTCCCGAGTGATACAGTCCATCCCCACTCCAATCTTCTGTGCAGCATGCATGTACTCAGCACTTCTCTGCCATAGACATTACAAAGGCAAGGCCACATTGCACATCTCATTTACCACAAGCTCCAAATTAGCAAATTTAGTCTTACTAAAGAGATTTCACCATCTTTGCAGGTATGAGACCAAAAAGCTCTTCTTACCTGAATTTTGATGGGCCAGGTGAAATTACTGACATAAACAAAGAAAGTGATATTTGGGTGGTTGCGAAAATCAAACTTCTCATTAGAGAAACTATCTTTGTACTCCTTAATGTTGGTTTTTGAAACAACAGGCATCTCTTCTCCAGCCTGGGTTCCAGCTGTTAGAAGAAAAACATGAAAGAGAAGAGACATTTTTGGGGGGGTAGGGGGAGAACAGAATCTGGCCTCATTAATAATAAGGACAACATTTATCAAACATTTCCTGTGTTCCAGTAATAGCCTTTAAGAGCTCAATCTCATTTAATCCTCACAGTTGCCCTATTATTATCTTCATTTACAGATTGGGAAATTGAGGTTCAGAGAAAGTAACTGACTTCCATCAAGTCACATAGCCAGCAAGAAATGGAGATAAGATTTAAAGCTGGGCAGGCTGATACACAAGCCTATGCCCCTAACCAAAATGGCTTTACCAGCTGGGTGTGGTGGCTCACACCTGTAATCCCAGCACTTTGGGAGACCGAGGTGGGTGGATCACCTGAGCTCGGGAGTTCAAGACCAGCCTGACAAACATGGAGAAACCCTGTCTCTACTAAAAATACACAATTAGGCAGGCGTGGTGGCACATGCCTGTAATCTCAGCTACTCAGCAGGCTGAGGCAGGAGAATCGCTTGAACCCGGGAGGCGGAGGTTGCGGTGAGCCAAGATCGTGCATTGCACTCCAGCCTGGGCAACAAGAGTGAAATGCCGTCTCAAAAAAAAAAAAAAAAAAAAAGGTTTTACCAGGAATCCATGTAACTCCCTTCCACCCTTGCCCCACCCCCAAACAGGCGACACACATGATCATGAAAATACGACACCAGTAGAATCCTATCAACAAGCACTGGCATTCACTTTGCCCACACCACTTCAATTCCTTTGCATTTCTCCTTTACACCTCCTTGGCAATGTGTCAGACTCCCATGCCAGTAATGCTGATGTACCACTCACTGCCTAACCCACAGTAGCAGGGAGGAGGGGCTCAAGGGGTCACTCGGTCCTCCCTTCTACCGCCAGCTACCATGGTATTTAAGTCCTCCTAATCTGGTATAACTCCATCCTATTCTCAGACAGTCCTTCAATGTTCCACATTCTCCCTCAGCCAGGAGTTCAAGTGCTGATAAAGATTAATGAAATGGACTTTTTTCCATGTCTGAGTTAGACCCTGTGACTAGAGCCCAGATTATCACGTCTTCACTGAGACACTCATTGCAAATGTTTTTTTTTTTTCTTTTTTTGAGATGGAGTTTCGCTCTTGTTGTCCAGACTGGAGTGCAATGACGCAATCTTGGGTCACTGCAACCTCCGCCTCCCAGGTTCAAGCAATTCTCCTGCCTCAGCCTCTTAAGTAGCTGGGATTACAGGCATGCGCCACCACACTCAGCTAATTTTGTATTTTCAGTAGAGACGGGGTTTCACCATGTTGGTCAGGCTGGTCTTGAACTCCTGACCTCAGGTAATCCACCTGCCTCAGCCTCCCAAAGTGCTGGGATTACAGGCATGAGCCACGGCCCAGCTCACTGCAAATCTTTCACATGCCTGGAGATGCTGCCTTTCTCCAAAGACTCTGATAATTCAGACTTTTTCTTAAAAGTCTCTCCTCATTGCGAGTTTCTGAACTTTTCTCGAATTCAACACAATGTTTTAAGACGATAAATGTAAGTGGCGTGCACAAGGTAATACTCTTATTTTGCATCACTCTAATTGGTTTTTTGATTTTAAAAAAACCCAGTATTGTAATAGTAATAATGATGATAAAATATAGTTACCATTTACTGTAACATTTCAAGCACTACACTGACTACTTCATTTATTATCCCATTTAATTCTCACATCACTCTACTTGGGAAGGTGTTTTTTTTTGTTTTTTTAAATTTTTTTTTTTTTGAGATGGAGTTTCACTTTGTCACCGAGGCTGGAGTGCAGTGGCGTGATCTCGGCTCACAGCAACCTCTACCTTCAAGGTTCAAGCAATTCTCCTACCTCAGCCTCCTGAGTAGCTGCGATTACAGGCACGTACTTCCACGCCTGGCTGATTTTTGTATTTTTAGGAGAGATGGGGTTTCGCCACGTGGGCCAGGCTGGTCTTGAACTCTTGACCTCAAATGATTTGCCCACCTTGGCTTCCCACAGTGCTGGGATTACAGGCAAGAGCTATCACGCCCTGCCAGGACGGCGTTTTTACTATCCTACTTTATACAGGAGGAAACTGGCTCAGAAACCTTAAGTAACTTGCCTAACAGCACGGTGCAAGTAAATTTAATGGACAAATTTCAAACCCATATCTACTTGTTGAGTTATCAAGTAGTGATTATCCTTTTTTCTTTCTTTCTTTTTTTTTTTTTTAAAGAGATGGGATCTTGCTCTGTTTGCCCACACATGAGTGCAATGGCACGATCATGGCTCAGAGCAGCCTCCAACTCCTGGGCTCAAGTGATCCTCTCATCTCAGCCTCCTGAGTAGTTGGCATTACAGGTATGCATCACCACACCCGGTTTTTTTTTTTCTTTTTTTTGTAGAGACAGGGTCTCACTATGTTGCTCAGGCTGGTCTTAAACTCCTGAGCTCAAGCAATCCTCCTGCCTCAGTCTCCCAAAGTGTTGGGATTAAAGGCATGAGTCACAGCACTTGCCCTTCATCCTTTATTTCTTTTTTTTTTTTTTTTTTT
>NC_037678.1:74488123-74566827 GCF_003255815.1 Theropithecus gelada | reverse complement strand
AAAAAAAAAAAAAAAAAAAAAAAAAAAAAAAAAAAAAAAAAAAAAGGAAGAAATTAACCAAATAAAGTGTGAATATATTTTCATTTTATCCCACAAATTACTACTGCTTTTCCTGCAGCAATAAAGTTTGGTTTTTGTTTTCCTCTCATGACTGAACATGTTTAAGAAACTTTACATCTCTATTCTGAAATGTCATGCCGGCATGAATGTACAAATAGAAAAATAAGGACAACAGGAAATGGAAAGATAGTTTGATAAGATTATTTCAGTTTGAGACAAAATTCATGGAATTTTCTAGTTACGAAAACTCCATTCCAACTTATTCGTTTTATAGATAACAATGATCAGAGATCTAAAGACGCTGGAGGTCTTGCTCCAGGGTGTCGCCCTGGGCCTCCCCACCACCTCTCTCTCCCCTGTGCCTCCAACTTCCCGGGAGGAGTTGGGGCTGAAGGGGAGGGTGACCTGGATGGGGCCTCAGGCCACATCAGCCCCCGATGGTGACATCCAGGCCCCTGAACAGGATGGGGACCAGCGAGAAGGAGAGCCATGGGTGAGGAAGACATGAGGGACACAGATCGGCCAAGGACGGCCAGGAGGTGACAGGCTACCCAGAGAACCTTAGGGTCACCAGGTAGAATTCTTCCTTGGGTAGCCGGTGATGGGATTTTGATGGAGCAGGGCCTGGGGGTAGATGAGGGTGGGGAAGGAAGCCAGAGTTTGGTCATGAGAGGCCGGGCTGTGGAGGGCAGAGAGGCCTGACAGGAGGGCAGTGGGGCAGCCCTGGAATCTTCCTGCCCAGTGGTCTGCTGCCTGCCTGCCGCAAGACCTTGACAGTCTGTATGCCTGGAATCCATGAGCTCTTACAATCAGTGAGTCAAGAGCCCTAGCCCACTCCTGCCCATGCTAGCTTTGGACTCTGAGTATGGACTGAGGAGAGGGGCAGACGGATGCCATCCTGAGGGCAGCAGGTCCTTGTTGACCCTCCGCAGGGCAGGGGCTCCTTGCCCTCCTGGATTCCCTTATGTTATAGGAGCCTGGATCTTTCTCTCAGTAGGGGTAGATGGCAACTGAGAGAGGGCTTATTGCTGTGTTTGTTGAGCACCAAAGGGTTATCCTCCCACCTACACAAGGGGCCTGGAGATGCCCCCCAGGAAAGAGAGGAAGCCAGTGGAGCTATGTTCCCCCTCCCAGCACCCTGCTGCACTACCTGGACAGCCAGTCTCATGCTGGGCTCCCATGGATAGAAAACAAAAGCTGACAGGATGGGAAGAGTTACGGGGTGGCGGAAGACAATCTAAACAAAGATTGAGCTCTCTTGAAACCAGGTGTTCTGGACCAGCCTGGGCAACAAAGCAAGGCTGTCTCTTCCAAAAATTGTAAAAATAAAAAAATCAGCCGGGTGTGATGACACCTGCTTGTAGTCTCAGTTACTTGGGAGGCTGAGGTGGGAAGATGAGTTGAGCCCTCCCACCAAGGCTGCAAGGTCAAGGCTGCAGTGAGCTGTGATTGTGCCACTGTAATCCAGCCTAGGTGACAGAGAAAGACCCTGTGGGGGCCGGGCACGGTGGCTCACGCCTGTGATCCCAGCACTTTGGGAGGCCGAGGCGGGCGGATCACAAGGTCAGGAGATCGAGACCACAGGGAAACCCCGTTTCTACTAAAACTACAAAAAATTAGCCGGGCGCAGTGGCGGGCGCCTGTAGTCCCAGCCACTCAGGAGGCTGAGGCAGGAGAATGGCGTGAACCCGGGAGGCGGAGCTTGCAGTGAGCCGAGATCGCGCCACTGCACTCCAGCCTGGGCGACAGAGCGAGACTCCGTCTCAAAAAAAAAAAAATTAAAAAGGATCTGGAGGTGAACGGGAGACTGGCATGATTGCTGGGGTCCTGATACCACCAGGGAATATCAGGCAGTTGATTCAGTGGGCAGCTGAGCCCAGTCACTTGGCCTGGTTCAGAGCTGGACATAGGGCTCCCATAAATAACTAACCATTACAGATGACAAGTCCTCACTCATAGATAGATAGCGTGGGAACAGCACCTCTGGTCCCCAGGAACAGCGAGGAGGCGGAGCAACTGCAGCTGGAGAAGGGCTGCCAGGGGCTGGGAATGCTGGTCAAGGCAGCGGACCCCAAGAGGCTGGTAAAATCCCAGTGACTTGAGAGAGAGCTGCTGGCTGCGAGGTGTGGGAAGCCATGCCTGCCAAGGGTCCAAGGAAGGCTATGGCAGCCAGGATGCTGCAGACCCAAGGTAGAAATAAAAGGACTCAGCTGAGTGCCATGGCTCACACCTGTAATCGCAGTTTGGGAGGCCAAGGTGCGCAGATTGCGGGAACCTGGGAGCTAGAGGCTGCAGTGAGCAGTGATCTCACCACTGCACTCCAGCCTGGGTGACACAGCAAGCCCTGTCTCAATAAATAAATAAATATAAAAAATAAGAATAAGGCTCAGCACAGTGGCTCACGTCTGTAATCCCAGCACTTTGGGAGGCTGAGGCAGGAGGATCACTTGAGCCCAGGAGTTTGAGACCAGCCTGGGCAACATGGTGAGATCTCCATCTCTACAAAAAATTTAAAAAAAAAAAAAAAAAGCCAGGCACGGCAGCTCATGCCTGTAATCCCAGCACTTTGGGAGGCCGAGGCGGTGGATCACCTGGGGCCAGGAGTTCAAGACCAGCCTGGCCCACATAGCTAAACCCCCTCTACCAAAAATACAAAAATTAGCCAGGCATGGCAGGCGGATCACGAGGTCAGGAGATCGAGACCATCCTGGCTAACAGGGTGAAACCCCGTCTCTACTAAAAGTACAAAAAATTAGCCAGGCATGGTGGCGGGCACCTGTAGTCCCAGCTACTCAGAAGGCTGAGGCAGGAGAATGGCGTGAACCCGGGAGGTGGAGCTTGCAGTGAACTGAGATCACGCCACTGCACTCCAGCCTGGGCAACAGTGCAAGACTCCATCTCAAAAAAAAAAAAAAAAAAAAAATTAGCCAGGCATGGTGGTGCATGACTGTAATTCCAGCTCCTGGGGAGGCTGAGGTGGGAGAATCATTTGAACCGGGAGACGGAGGTTGCAGTGACCCAAGACTGCATCACTGCACTCCAGCCTGTGAGACAGAGTGAGACCCCATCTCTCTCAAAAAAAAAAAAAAAAAAAAAAAAAAAAAAGGCCAGGCACAGTGGTGCACACCTGTAGTACCAGCTGATGTGGGAGGATCACCTGAGGCCAGGAGTTCGAGGCTACAGTGAGCTGTGTTTGTGCCACTGCACTCCAGCCTGGCTGGCAGAGCGAGACCGTCTCAACAAAATAAAAATCAAAGAAATAAAAGGGCTTAGTGAAATCTGGGCATCCAGGGTGAGAGGAAGGAGGCAGAGGGAATCGGGAGTATCTGGCTGGGATGCCCATTAGGCCAGACCAGAAAGCCTGAGTGGAATGGAGGATGGAGGATGGAGAAGAGAGCTTTGGGAGAGCATCATAGGCCTGAAATGCCTCCATGGAGGTATCTATCTGCCTTTAACACTCCTGTGGGTTTTTGTTTTGAGATGAGTGGGTCTCCCTATGTTGCCCAAGTTGGTCTCAACACTCCTGGACTCAAGGCATCCTCCCGTCTCATCCTCCCTAGTAGCTGGGATTATAGGTATGTGCCACCGCACCTGGTTTACTTTTTGCTTTTTTGTTTTGTTTTGTTTTGTTTGTTTGTTTTTGAGATGGAGTTTCACTCTGTCGCCCAGGCTGGAGTGCAATAGTGCGATCTTGGCTCACTGCAAACTCCACCTCCCAGGTTCGAGTGATTCTCCTGCCTCAGCCTCCCGAGTAGCTGGGATTACAGGCACCTGCCATCATGCCCAACTAATTTTTTTATTTTTGTAGAGATGGGGTTTCACCACGTTGGCCAGGCTTCTCTTGAATTCCCGACCTCAGGTGATCTGCCTGCCTCAGCCTCCCAAAGTGCTGGGATTACAGGTGTGAGCCACCGTGCCTGGCCTACTTTTTGTTTTTATTGAGCACTTACTATATGCAGAGTTGCACTGGCCAAGGAGAAAAACAGTCCTGCTTTCTGGGAGCTCATAGGCTAGCCAGGGAGACAGGACCCAGCAGTACAGTAAGAAGGATGAAGGTGGCCCTGCCAAAGAGTTAAAGGCCATGAAGGTCTGTGGCAGAAGGACAGTAGGAACCTGCTTTAGATGGGGTGGCCATGGAAGGCCTCTGAGACCTGAAGAATTAAACGAGCTTCAGTAAGAGTTCATGAATTCCTGGCCTACAGACATCAAGGTCTGGAAGCAGGCAGGGGCTGCAGGCTGGTGGGTGGAACAGCCCCCAGCAACCACTGTGGTTGGAGCAGTGCTCTCTCCTGGGAGCAAGAGGTGTGATATGAAGTGGGGGACTAGGCAGGGGGCAGCTGTACAGCAGCCCCCTCTGTAGGCCACAGCAGGGAGTTTGGCATTTTTCTTTTTATTTTTTATTTATTTATTTTTTTTTGAGACTTGAGTTTCGCTCTTGTTGCCCAGGCTGGAGTACAATGGCACTATCTCGGCTCACTGCAACCTCCGCCTCTCAGGTTCAAGCGATTCTTCTGCCTCAGTGTCCTGAGTAGCTGGGATTATAGACATGCACCACCGAGCTCAGCTAATTTTTTGTATTTTTAGTAAAGATGGGGTTTTTCCATGTTGGTCAGACTGGTCTCAAACTCCCAACCTCAGGTGATCCGCCCGCCTCAGCCTCCCAAAGTGCTGGGATTACAGGTGTGAGCCACTGCGCCCAGCTGGCATTTTTCTTTTCTGTGTTGGAGAAGCCACTGGAGGTAAAGAATGGGCCAGTCAGAGACAGATGATAGACCAAGCTGGAGGTGCAAGCGGGCAGATTCCAACTCTGTTTTGAACAAAATTTGCTCATGGATTAGATGTGGATGAGTTGGGCTGACCCCCAGGTCTGGGGCTGCTGGGTGGACAGCAGACTGAGAAGCCCGATTTTCTTTCTTTCTTTTTTTTTTAAAGTCAGGGTTTCACTCTGTCACCCAGGCTGGAGTAGTGACACGATCTTGGCTCACTGCAACCTCCGCCTCCCGAGCTCAAGCTATCCCCCCGCCTCAGCCTCCCTAGTAGCTGGGACTACAGGCATGCACCACCATGCCTGGCTAATTTTTGTATTTTTAGTAGAGACAGGGTGTCACCATGTTGGCCAGGCTGGTCTCGAACTCCTGACCTCAGGTGATCCACTTGCCTTGGCCTCCCAAAGTGCTGGAATTACAGGTGTGAGCCACTGCGCTGGGCCAGAAGCCCTATTTTCCCTGAATTTCATTTGAATTGTCTATTAGCCATGGGGGGAGGAGGGCTAAAGAGCCTGTGGTGTGTGGGCAGGAGATATGACACTTAACAGTCAGCTGGCCGGGCACAGTGGCTCACACCTGTAATCCCAGCACTTTGGGAGACCAAGGCAGGCAGATCACCTGAGGTCAGGAGTTCAAGACCAGCCTGGCTAACTTGGTGAAACCCTGTGTCTATTAAAAATATAAAAATTATCTGGGCGTGGTGGTGAGCGCCTGTAGTCCCAGCTACTCAGGAGGCTGAGGCAGGAGAATCACTTGAACCCGGGAAGTGGATGTTGCAGTGAGCCGAGATTGTACCACTGCACTCCAGCCTGGGCAGCAGAGCGAGACTCTGTCTCAAAAAAAAAGAAAGAAAAGAAAAAGAAAAAGGGGATCCCTTGGCAAATGACACTGATACCATAAAAAAATAAATAAAATGGAAAGAAGAGGCCTGTGTGATACTAGGTATTGTTGGAGGGAGGGCAAGAAAGCCAAGGTGGGGTGACCTGTGCAGCAGCAGTTTCAGCGGTGTGCTGGGGACAAAAGACAGGTATGAGTCAGTTGAAGAGACATAGCAGGAGGGGCATGGAGCTCTGGAGAAACTTCCTCTTAAATGTAGCTGAGGGATAAGGCAGCACCCAGAGGGGAAGGGGCTTTAAGGGAATTTTTTTTTTTTTTTTTTAAAGACAGAGTCTCGCTTTGTCACCCGGGCTGGAGTGCAGTGGCACAATCTTGGCTCACTGCAACTTCCGCCTGCCGGGTTCAAGTGACTCTCCTGCCTCAGCCTCCCGAGTAGCTGGGACTACAGGTGTGCGCCACCTTGCCCAGCTAATTCTTTTTTTTTTTTTTTTTTGAGACAGAGTTTTGCTCTGTTGCCCAGGCTGGAGTGCAGTGGCCGGATCTCAGCTCACTGCAAGCTCCGCCTCCCGGGTCCACGCCATTCTCCTGCCTCAGCCTCCCGAGTAGCTGGGACTACAGGCACCCGCCACCTCACCCGGCTAGTTTTTTGTATTTTTTACTAGAGACGGGGTTTCATCATGTTAGCCAGGATGGTCTCGATCTCCTGACCTCGTGATCTGCCCGTCTCGGCCTCCCAAAGTGCTGGGATTACAGGCTTGAGCCACTGTGCCCGGCCTAATTTTTTTGTATTTTTAGCAGAGATGGGGTTTCACCATGTTGGTTTACCAGGATGGTCTCAATCTCCTGACCTTGTGATCCGCCCGCCTCGGCCTCCCAAAGTGCTGGGATTACAGGAGTAAGCCACCGCGCCGGGCCAGGGAATGTTTTGTTTTTAAAATGAGCCCTTTTTTTTTTTGAGACAGGGTCTCCTTTTGTCACCATGGCTGGAATGCAGTGATGCAGTCTTGGCTCACTGCAGCCTTGACCTCCCTGGCTCAAACAATCCTCCCACCTCTGCCTCCTGAGTGGCTGGGACCACAGGCGTGTGCCACCATGCCTGGCTAAGTTTTTGTAATTTTAGTAGAGACAGGGTTTCACCGTGTTGACTAGGCTGGTCTCAAATTCCTGAGCTTGAGCAATCCTCTCATCTCTGCCTCCCGTAGTGCTGGGATTACAGGTGTGAGCCACCAAGCCCAGCCTAAAAATGAGATGTTATATATTTACTTCAGACCCCAGATTCCACAATCCACAGGCAAGATAAGTGACATCAGGGGAGGACAGCAGAAAACTGTTAAGTGCACCTTGTGAAACCCAGTGGTTACAGTTCAAGTCCACAGCCCAGTGAAGTCTGAGACCCCAAGGGAGGGAATGAGAGGGAAAGTAGGTGCCTGCATCTGGGTCCCTCAACCTGCCTGCCTATGTTAAGGACCCAGTGGGGCACAGGACAGGAGATCCAGGGCACCTGTATTTGCCTTCAGCATCTGATCTACACAGGACAGGAGGCAGGTGGGAGAACTGAAGGAAACAGCCTCTGAAACAGGGTCAGTCTGGAGGCAGCAGGGGTGTGGGCCTCAGGGGTTCCCTACAGGAGGGCCGAGGGAACAGAAACGCAGGGGAGGAGCACAGGTGTAGCAGAGAAGGGCTCAGTGCCAGCTCCTTTGAGAGACGGTCAGGAGCGAACAGAGTGGGTCCATAGCCGACTAGGGGAGACTTGATTGTGGGCTCCTCTTTCCTCAGTGGGTTGAGGGGTTAGGTCCTTTGAGGAGCACTGAGGAGGCTGTGGGAGGGGAAGCACCCTCCATTCTAGAGGCTTTCCTGGAACAAGTGGGTTGGAAGAACCAGGTGTTTGGGAGCTACTGGGAGCAGGTGCAGAAGCCAAGGCATTCCCAGATGGGAGAGGCTGGGGTTGGCAAGGTGGCTTTTCAGGGGTCCAGTCTGCATGCCACGTATGCAGCCATGCTCCGGGGGCGACATCCGCCTGTGTCCTTCAGCTCTTCCTCAGCCTCCACCGGCCACACCCGGGAGTCAGTGCCTGGACTGGAGCTCTAGCTAGAGGTCACCTAGGAAAGGTCCCAAGGGATGCGCAGGATGACCTGGTGTTTCTCCAGAGTTACCCCTGCTAAAATAGTATGTGGCCAGCCCCAAGTCAGTTGCAGGTCATGGGGTTGGGATCTTCCACAAGGCCTCCTGGAGTGGCGCTGGAGGAGGGTGGTGTACTCGGGCCGTCTCGGAGCCCCAGGCCATCCGTCGCCCAGAGGAGCACTCCAGTGCTTCCCTCCTAATGCGTTCTTATCTTGCCGGGAGGGGAACTGGGCCGGCCTTACTAACCCAATCTATGCATGAGGCTTCCCCAACGCGCCAGGAGCCCCTCCTTCGCAGAGGTGGGCTTGCCCCAGCCTGACCCAATTCCTCTGCCATGGCTGGGGCACAGTGGCCGAGGACTCCGTCCCAGAGCTGCTGAGCCGGAAAGCGCTGGCGGCCGGAGGGATCGGGAGGTTGGTTAGCGCTTTACGGAGCCGCGTGTTCCGTTTCCGAGGGCTGTGGAGCTTTCTACTGGGAGCCACCGTGGATCAGGCCAGGGGTTCATCAGCTGCATTTGCTAAACCGCATCGCAGCGCGCGCAGCCACACGCGAACACGCCCTATTCGCAGGAGACTAAGCATCCAAATAGGCGCGTCCCCGGCCGGGGTGCAGCCGGTCCAGGAAAGGAGACAGGGCGCAGGGGCCATTTTGGGAAGGAAAGAGGCGGCGAACCATGACCTTCACCTAATAGAAGGCCGGAGGACGCGAAGAGGCCGGTAGAGAAGCTGGCGAGGCTCGCAGCGAGCAAACCCAAAGCAGCCGAGCTCGGAGAGCGCCGTCTCAGCAGGCCAGGGCGTAGCGGGGATTGCACGGAGGTCCGTCTAGTCAGTCGGGGCGCGCTTCCTGGAGGAGGAGGAGGAGGAGGACTTGCCGCCGGAGCTACGGGGATAAATGCAGGAGGCGGGGCAGCCAGCGGGCGTGGCCCTGCGGAGGTCCCCGGTCGAAAGGAGGAGACAGGGGCCGGCCGCGTACTTAAAGCGGACGCGGGGAAAGCCCTCCCGGGGTCTGCCTCAGTCGCACAGCTCGGTGGGCTCGTGGGCTAGTCGAGCGTCTTCCCAGAAGCTCCCAGCCCTGTCCAGCCCATAACCCCGCGACGCTGGGTTCGCTGGGTCCGGTGCGCACAGGCTCGAAGGAACCGGGTCTACTCGGTTTGGCCCAGCAGCTGCGGGCGGCGGGGAGCAGCCCGGCCCGGCTGGACCAGCCTCCCGCGGGTGAGGGCGCGGGCGGGCGGCCGGGTCCCAGCCCTCGGCAGCTCTGCCTCCCGCGCCCGGGCGTGGCGTCTGAGCGGCATTAGGACCCAGGCGCGGCGCGGGGGTGTGTCGCCGGCTCCCGCTGCTGGCCTGCCCGAGTCGCCGAGTTTGGGGTCCAGAAACGCCGGAGCGCGGCGTGAGTGCGCGAGTGTGCCATGGCCGCGGCCACTAGGCGCGTGTTCCATCTCCAGCCGTGCGGTGGGTGCCTGAACCCGGGGGCGCGGCGGAAAGGCCGCCCAGGTCTCCGCCACCGAGGCCGGCCAGGCGGGGACGCAGAGCCGTCGGGGACCCCGGGGAGAACGCGGATGCCGTCGGCCTGCGCGGGCCGGGGCCGGTGGGCGAGAGGGCTGCGGAGTTCCCAGCCGCGGGGAGGAGGGCACCGGTGCGGGAGGCCCGGGCGCGGCTTCGCGGCCACTGCGCTCTTGGTTTCATTAGAGCTCTGCTGTCGCCGTCTTGAATTTCTTACCCAGTTTGAGCAGATGATGCAGCGGGTCGAGGGCGGGGAGCTCGAAAGTGGGCAGGGCGGAGCTGTGGGGCTCCTAGTGCCCCGAGCGCCGAGCTTTTGGGAGCCCGGCGGGCCGCCACCTCGGAAGGTCTCATTTTACCTTCCGCCCGGGCATCTTCCCGCCCGGCGCCGTGGTGGGGGCCGCCCGGTCTTGAGAGTCCCGGGACCCCTGACCGTGCCCTACGCGGCCGCAGCAGTTTTTCCCTTGCTCTGACACCGGAGGGCCAGCCCTGGCTCCCGGCCAGGACCAGGTTGTACGACCCTTTACCTGCACGTGGGCCGCCGGAGTGTGCACCAGCCCAACCCTCCCAGACCCTCGTCGCCCACGGCCGCTGTCCCTCCCGCGGCCTGGGACGCGCCCCAGCGCCCCCGCCCCCCCCTCCGGATGCCGCACCGGCTCCCGCCCCACGCCAACATTCACATCCTGCGCCCCGACCCCCCAGGTCTCCGAGTCTGGAGGCGCTTTCCTCTAGTGCACGCGGCCCCCCCCTGTCGCTTCCTTCCTCCGACCGCGAGGCAGAAACAGCCGGGACCATCCGGGGCCCGGCCCAGGGAGGGCGCAGCCTCCCCCGACCCCAGTGTCCCTCAGACTCTCCTCCCACCCCTAATTGTTCTCCCTTTTGGACCAACTGCTCTGCCTTCCAGGCTGTCGGGACGCGGTCCCAGGGCTGGAGACCGTTGCCTGTCGGCCCCCGTGTGACTTAGGGCGCGTGACGGGGGTCGGGGGAACTGCGCCTGCAATGGGCGTTTATGGCCGTCAGGACCGGTCTGAGTGTGAGAGGAGGGATGTGCAGAGAGATCCCCTGCCTTGGCAGCGGAGGAGAGAGGGGGAGAGGAGCGCTCAGGCCCTGTCTCTTCCTCCCGCTGCAGCGAGGCAGGGTTTTGTCAGGAAAGCCTGGATTAGCGAACATGGTACTGGTACCAACTCGGTGGAAAGACATCCCTAGAACGTCTCTCCTCGCCTCTGACCCACCTGGGCAGCCCCTAGCAGATGGGCTAAGGAATTGAATTTCTGAGATTAAGGCTGGCTTCCCCTGCTCCCCATGAGGCTCCCTCCCGAGCACTGTCCCCTGCTTCCCTTTCTCCCTAGGGTGGCCTGGGTTGCATCCCTGGGAAGAGTGAAGGAATCAGCCAGGTTGGGGGACGGGGAGACAGGTGTACACAGGAGGTCCAGGGCTTGGTCCATGGGGCTGGTGACCTTTTGGCTTCCCTTGCAGAAAACTCTCCCAGCATGTCGCAGAATGGATACTTCGAGGATTCAAGTGAGTACCTCTCCGGGAGCATGTGTGTGCAGAGAGAGCTTGTCGGGCAAACGCCTCCAGGGCGTGTAGCCTACCCACCAGAGTCCTGTGGCTTTGGTCGCCTGTCTGGGCCACTCTAGTGCTGGAATGCTTTTGGCTTCCACTCTCCAGGAAGCTAGACACGGATCCCCCGTGGACCTGAGAGGGCAGGCTGCCCCTTCTCCTGGGCTACTTGGGCCAGGTGGACCCTCTGGGGTTCTTTCCCAAGGTTTTCTGTGACAATGGCCTGTTATCTGACTAGCCTTGGGCCAGGAATTCTGTATGCCCCTATCCCTCTGTCCTCACCCAGCCCTGGAGGGAATGGCTGTTGTTGTCTCTTTAAAGAAATATAAGGCCTCTGTGCTGCACAGTCCCTCGGGCACCTTCCTGTTGTCCCTGCTTGTACCAGTCCAGCTGTCTTCCTCCCCATGTCTCTGGGCTGGCTTCAGGCTGTGTCCTGTGCCCAGCCCCATGAGTGGCCTGACCATTCGAGGGGTGTTTGTAGAGCAGTGCGTAGACACAGGGCTGATGTGCCCTTACCCAGGGCCCCCAGGACGTGGGGGCTCTGTGTGCTAGGCTGCTGGTGGGCAGGTTACATATGGGGCTGGGACTAGGACTTGGCATTGCAGGAGCCCTCCAGGGACCTGGTAGTGTCAGCTGGGCATTTCCTTAATCTAGGGGACCTGAGCACTAAGCCTAAGGTAGAGCTCAGGGCATCAGGGAAAGAATGGGGGAAGAATGGGGCTGTGTGAAGGGCAGTGGAGGGGACTAGTGGGTGCTGGTTGAGGGGCAGAGGACCAGTTCGGGCCAGGGGAACCAGACAGTTTAAACAAGGCAAGCCTAATACGGGGAGGAAGGAGTTTGTCATGAGCTCCAGAACCAAAGCAGCGAGGATGTCTTTCTTCTTTTCTTTTCTTTTTTTTTTTTTTTTTTGAGACGGAGTCTCGCTCTGTCGCCCAGGCTGCAGTGCAGTGGCACAGTCTCAGCTCACTGCAAGCTCCGTCTCCCGGGCTCACGCCATTCTCCTGCCTCAGCCTCCTGAGTAACTGGGACTACAGGCGCCCACCACATGCCCAGCTAATTTTTCTTTTTGCATTTTTAGTAGAGACGGGGTTTCACCGTGTTAGCCAGGATGGTCTCGATCTCCTGACCTCGTGATTCACCTGCCTTGGCCAAACGCAAGGGTGTCTTTTGACCTAATAGTTCTTCTCTGGGCTCTGGAGGTAGTGCAGGCCTGGGCCTGGGGTCACCAGTCCTTGGGGACTTTGATGCAGGAGGTACTGGGGCTTCTTGCCCAGAAGGGGCCCAAGCTAAACTCAGGACACTGGGGGAACAGGGCCTGGGATGTGCCAAGGAAACTGGTGGCAGGAGTGGAAATGAGTCAGGGTGAGTCACTCCCTGGCAGGGGCAGGCGTGCTGCTGACCCATCTCTGTTTCTGCACAGGTGTCTGTCAGGCATCAGTGGGGTCTGAACTACAAGGGCCCCTTTCCTGGAAGTACCTACAAATGAGGAACCTTAGGGGACCCACAAGACAGGAAGGGCTGCCAGTGGCTAGGAGTGAGGCAGGGACCTAGGAGGACTTCCTGGAGGAGGAGGTTCCAAGTGAGTCTTGAAAAAGGCCCTCCAGGGAGGGAAGCCCTCAGCTTAGAGGACAGGACCTGGCATGCCTAGGGTGCTGACCAACTGGCCTGAGGAGCCAGTGGTCAGGGCAAGGGGAGCAGAGCTGGCTCAGGCTGTGACCTGTAGGCTGCAGGGAACCCCCGCAGGGCTCAGGGCAGAGGAATATTTGCATGTTACCAGGAAATCTTCCTGTAGGCAGGGGGGTACGCTGCGGGCCAGCTGCAGGAATTGAGGACCAAGGGAAGCAGGCTGTCAACTCTGGGGTCCCACATCCCACAGGTGCCATAACACATCCTCACTCTCCATGTGCCCTTACCCAGGGCCCCCAGGACATGAAGGAGGGGCACGATGGGGGCAGGGCTGACATGAGGCCCCGGGGTCCTCTCCTCTGTCAGTCCTTGGCTCTGTTTCCCTGGCTTTCCTGCTTCCTAGACCTTGTCTGATACGTGTACTGGGTCCCTCAGCCTCGATGCTTCTCCCCACCTGCCCTCCTGTGGAGAGGGACCTCTAAGACCCTGTGCCCACAAGGCAGTGTGTGCGTGTGTGTGTGTGTGTGTGTGTGTGTGAGAGAGAGAGAGAGAGAGTGCCACGTGGATACGGCAGCTTCTCTATCTTTCCTGTGTCCCCTACTTTGGGAGGGCAGGGTCCAGGCAGTCTCACCTGCATTATTGCACTCCGTGCCTGCCGCAGCGTGTCTGGAGTGGACATGTTTTTCTCACACTGAAGGATCAAAGCCGCGCAGGGTCCTGGTCCCAGCGGCTGGGGAATGCTGGAGAGTCCCTGTGTGGCAGCTGCCATGTCCTGTGTAGGCTGGAGCAGGACTAGAAGCTGCCTTCCTGGCCCGTGGGATGGCCTCTCCCATCACGGCCCGAGAGTGGGACAGTCCAGAGGTCCTTGCTCCCTGAGCTTGGAGCCCCTCCTTCCTGTGTGCGGCACTTTAACAGCCAGGCCCTCTTGCTCTTGGGGGTCTCTCTTGGGAGCAGCTGGGTCTCTACGCTACTACAAGTGTGACACGTGTGGCACAGATGACACCTTCGAAGCCCGAGAGGAGATCCTGGGGGATGAGGCCTTCGACACTGCGAACTCCTCCATTGTGTCTGGCGAGAGCATCCGTTTTTTTGTCAATGTCAACCTCAAGATGCAGGCCGCCAACACTGGTACGGGGGCTGCAGCAGGGGCAGGCTGGGGGAGGGCACGGGACTGGGCAGGTGTGACTTGCCTGACTAAGAAAGACCTGAGGAAAGGGTGGCACCCTGAGCCCTCCCCACTTTTCTCCAGCAGAGAATGAAGCGACTTCCGGTGGCTGTGTGCTCCTGCACACCTCCCGAAAGGTGAGCAGCCTGTCCTGCAGGTGGCCCTGGGGCCTCTACCTAGGGGCTGAGGTGGTGGCTTCCCTGAGAGTCCTCCTGCTGCTCACCTCTTCCCACGCCTCCAGGAGCAGCTCAACAGGGAGCCCACACCAGCCCAGGGCTGAGGGCTGGGCTGCTGCAGCTGGCTGGGTGGGAGGGACCAAGCAGTGACAGCATCTCATACATGGGCCCGTGTGGTTCTGTCCCTGGGGTCCCCTTAGTACCTGAAGTTAAAGAACTTCAAGGAAGAGATCCGTGCACACCGCGACCTAGATGGCTTCCTGGCACAGGCCAGCATCGTCCTGAACGAGACGGCCACCTCCCTGGATAACGTGCTGCGGTCCATGCTTCACCGCTTTGCCCAGGACCCTGACAACACCGAGCCAGACTGCAACCTAGACCTGCTTATGGCCATGCTCTTCACCGATGCCGGGGCACCCATGCAGGGTAAAGGTGAGGCCGGTCTCCCAGCCCGGGCGGGGACGTTGGTGGGGGCTGCTGACCCACCGCCCTCCGCCTACTCTTTCCGCAGTCCACCTGCTGTCAGATACCATCCAAGGGGTCACCGCCACAGTGACAGGGGTGCGCTACCAGCAGTCGTGGCTCTGCATCATGTGAGTTGCCGGGCCACTTGGCCCCCGCTTCTTGTCACAGTGGAACTGGGCATCCCATGTCCCCTGTGCCCTGCAGAGGCTGGCCCACCTGTGAGTCCTGGGGCTCTGGTGGCCCAACCAACTCTGGAGAAGAGGGCTGAAGCACTGCCACGAACCATCCCATTTGCTCTTCTTTGCCCTCCCTAGCAGAGGTTACCAGGGGTCAAGGTCGAGGGGGTTCTGGGTGGGGGAGCCCCAGCTCCCCAGGATGCAACTGTGCACTGTGTCCTCCCCCGCCCGCCAGCTGCACCCTGAAGGCCCTACAGAAGCGGCATGTGTGCATCAGCCGCCTGGTTCGCCCACAGAACTGGGGGGAGAATTCCTGTGAGGTTCGGTTCGTCATCCTGGTGCTGGCCCCACCCAAGATGGTGAGTGGGTAGTGCCACGTCCTGGGGAAGAAGGAGGGCCCCAGGTTACCCGCCCTCTCCTTGGGGGCCCCTCCCACATGTCCTGGCCTCTGAAGGCCTGGTCCTCTCCCCTCCCCTTCACCTGGGCCCTGTGGGTGTGTCAGAAACATCTTGCTAGGCCTAGCAAGTCCTCATTTCCCCAGGGGTTGGTGAAAAGTTTCTATTTCCTTGACTGAAAGGAAATGCTTTTGACCATTATCCTTATGCCAACATGGGGCCTTCCTTTGGCCTGCCTGCCCCTTCAGCCCTTCTTTGACTTGGCTGACTTCGTGATTTGCTGGCTGAGGGCCCTACTCCTTCCTGGGCCACACACCCCCTGGCTGGGACACTGTGATTTTTGTGGGAGCCGGAACTGATACAATTTCGGGAGTCTTTTAAGGAAAAGGATTTAACAAATCTCAACAGATGATTGCCAGGACCCCTCCCAAGGCCTTGGCAGGGTCTTCAGCTTCAACTTCCCTTAGCTTCTCGTGGTTCTGCCCCAGCCTTCTGTGTGAAAATGGGGTGCTCAGGGATCTCAGACATGGCGGGAACCTCCCCAGATGCTGCTATGCTGGTGTGAGAGGAAGGGCAGCCCCTGGGTTGGAGGGAGTGGCCCCCAGCAGGGTGCCCTGACAGAAGGAGCAATAGCTCAGAGCTGAGTTAAAGCCTGGTGCCTAGAGGCAGATCCCCCAGCCCCTGACACTGGGCTCCTCCTCAGCAGCATGGACCTGTTCTTTGGGGGTTTTGTGTTTGTTTATTTGTTTTTATATTTATTTATTTATTTATTTATTTTTGAGTCGGAGTCTCACTCTGTCGCCCAGGCTGGAGTGCAGTGGCACAATCTCGGCTCACTGCAAGCTCTGCCTCCCGGGTTCAAACCATTCTCCTGCCTCAGCCTCCCGAGTAGCTGGAATTTTTTGAGACAGTCTCGCTCTGTCGCCCAGGCTGGAGTGCGGAGGCATGATCTCAGCTCACTGAAACCTCTGCCTCCCAGGTTCAAGTGATTCTCCCACCTTAGCCTCCCAAGTAGCTGGGACTACAGCCCCCCACCACCACCAAAAAACTGCAGCCAGCTAATTATTTTGTATTTTTAGTAGAGACGGGGTTTCACCATGTTGGCCAGGCTGGTCTTGAACTCTTGACCTCAAGTGATCTGCCCACCTCAGCCTCCCAAAAGTGTTGGTATTACAGGCATGAGCCACCATGCCCTGCCAAGCATGGCCCTCTTCTAAAGCAAACATGTACAGTGCCCCAGGACTATAGTTTGAGCAACAGACGGGCAGACACTGCCCCTAGGTGAGCAGGTTGCCGTGATGAGGGCCGTACACTGAGTTCTTGAGTTCATGGTTCATGGACAGGCTTCACCTTGGCCAGGCGAGAGACAGAGTGCCTGATGGGCTTGGATCCTCTCTGAAAGTCAAACCTGCAGACAGTGCAAATACCACTGGGGAAACGTAGCTGGGTAAACATTTTTCTCCATTGTGGTTTCATTATCTGTGATTACACAGACTTTTGTTGCTTAGGACAAAAGTAATATCTTGAGTTTATAAGAAATCAGGAGTTTATAAGAAAAATATAGATCGATGATAGTTGTGGTGTTCTGCCGACCTGGTTGAAATCATGGCAGAGTACACTAATGCCTGAACTTTGTGGAATAAAACCTGCTACCAGCATGTGGGCACAGTGGCTCGTGCCTATAATCCCAGCACTTTGGGAGGCCTAGACAGATGGATTGTTTGAGGCCGGGAGTTTGAGACCAGCCTGGTCAACATAGTGAGACCTCGTCTCTACAAAAAGTTAAAATTTAAAAATTGCCTGGCATGGTGGTGTGTGCCTGTGGTCCCAGCTACTCAGGAGACTGATGTGGGAGAATCGCTTGAGCCCAGGAGGTGGAGGCTACAATAAGCCGTGAGTGTGCCACTGCACTCAGCCTGGGTGACAGTGAGACCCTGTCTCAAAAAAACACAAAAAACAAACAGACAGAAAACCTACTGCCAGTTGATGGGGAGAGCACCTCCAGCTGCTGGGCCCGGGCAGGGCCTCCTCTGTTCCACAGGGGTGGTGGATGTGACTCTCGTCCTCCACCCCTAGAAAAGCACTAAGACTGCCATGGAGGTGGCGCGCACATTTGCCACCATGTTCTCGGATATCGCCTTCCGCCAGAAGCTCCTGGAGACCCGCACAGAGGAGGAATTCAAGGAGGCCTTGGTGCATCAGAGACAGCTGCTCACCATGGTGAGCCACGGTCCAGTGGCGCTGAGAATGAAGGAACACAGCACAGTCTCCTTCCCTGCCCACAGACACCCAGAGGTACAGGGTGGAGGCCGGTATGGACCGGCAGGGTTGGCGGGGGCTTGGGCCGGACAGGGCTAACAGGCGCTCTGTCCTCTCCTCCAGCCCCCAAAGTGCAAGGACTTTGTCCCTTTCGGGAAGGGCATCCGGGAGGACATCGCACGCAGGTTCCCCTTGTACCCCTTGGATTTCACTGACGGTACGTCAGCAGAGCCATCTGGGCCTCTGCTTTCCAGGCCTCGGGCCCACACGTGTGCCTGTCCTGCATCCCCAGCAAACCCTGTCTCCCGTCCCCCATTCCTAGGCATTATTGGGAAAAACAAGGCTGTGGGCAAATACATCACCACCACCCTGTTCCTCTACTTCGCCTGCCTCCTGCCCACCATCGCTTTCGGGTCCCTCAATGACGAGAACACAGACGGGGCCATTGGTGAGGGGCTGGCGGTAGGTGGTGGGTGGGGGTATGCTGGGCAGGGCCCTGGGCTGCAGCGCCCGCCTGACCTCCCCACCCCTACAGATGTGCAGAAGACCATAGCCGGGCAGAGCATCGGGGGCCTGCTCTACGCGCTCTTCTCCGGGCAGCCACTGGTGATTCTGCTGACCACCGCGCCCCTGGCGCTCTACATCCAGGGTGCAGTGGGGGCTGAGGCGGGAGATGGTGCCTGAGACCCCTGGTTCCTGCTAGGCCCTGACCCGCCCTGCCCCCTGCCCGCAGTGATTCGTGTCATCTGTGATGATTATGACCTGGACTTCAGCTCCTTCTACGCGTGGACAGGCCTGTGGAATAGTTTCTTCCTCACACTTTATGCCTTTTTCAACCTCAGCCTGGTCATGAGTCTCTTCAAGAGGTGACTGGCCCTTCTGTGAGCTTCTGGGACCCTTAAAGCTTGGGATCTGGCTCAGCCCCCTGGAACCCCAGGGTGATGGGGTGCCCCCACCATATCACTGCCCCAAGGGGCAGAGGTGGACTCAGGCAAGGCCTAGGGCCCTGGTCTTCTTCCTGGCAGGAGGAGGCAGGGGACTGTGCAGGGGCTCAGGGAGGCCTCCCCTACCTGCCCCCTGATGACATCCACTCTGATGAGGCTCATCACCTCCTGGCAGGTCGACGGAGGAGATCATTGCTCTCTTCATTTCCATCACATTTGTGCTGGATGCTGTCAAGGGCATGGTTAAAAGTGAGTGCGTCTGGGAGCCACCTGCTGCACAGGGCGCTCAGGCAAGATGGGAGGTTCTGCACTGCCCCTGGCTGGGGGCAGACAGGACCGGCTCAAGCTGAGTGTGTGCCCGTGGTCAAGGGTGCAGTGCTCTGGGAGCCCTGGGCTGGTAGAAGGCAGAGGCTTTCACGCTGGAGGGTGATGGGGCCACCGCAGGTGGGATCAGCAGTGGGGGCAGAGGCACTGGGCCGACTGTGATGAGGTGTCAGAGATGGGACAGGGACAGTAGGCAGGAGTGTGGGTGCATGGGCATGTCGGCAGGGTCCCCTCATCTTCCCCCTGAAGCCCTTTCTCCCTGAGATCCCCTCCCTCCAGGGCCACATGTTGGAGAGGGCTGAGGCCTGTGGGTCTGTGTCCACAGTCTTCTGGAAGTACTACTATGGGCATCACTTGGACGACTACCAGGCAAAAAGGACTTCATCCCTGGTCAGCCTGTCAGGCCTCGGTGCCAGCCTCAACGCCAGCCTCCACACTGCCCTCAACGCCAGCTTCCGGACCAGCCCCACGGAGCTGCCCTTGGCCACGCACTCAGGCCAGGCGACCGCTGTGCTCAGCCTCCTCATCATGCTGGGCACACTCTGGCTGGGCTACACCCTCTACCAATTCAAGAAGAGGTGAGGGGCTGCGTGGGGAGGGGAGGGGCCACATGGGCCAAAGGCTGTGCTCATGCACCTGCTGTCCCCAGCCCCTACCTGCACCCCTGCGTGCGCGAGATCCTGTCCGACTGCGCTCTGCCCATCGCGGTGCTCGCCTTCTCCCTCATCAGCTCCCACGGCTTCCGGGAAATTGAGAGTGAGTTGGGGCCGGGCGGCGGGTGGCGTGGGGTAGCTCCCCAGGCGCTGCAGGCATAGCAGTAGCCTGTCGCCTGCTGCAGTGAGCAAGTTCCGCTACAACCCCAGCGAGAGCCCATTTGCGATGGCGCAGATCCAGTCGCTGTCCCTGAGGGCCATCAGCAGCGCCATGGGCCTCGGCTTCCTGCTGTCCATGCTCTTCTTCATCGAGCAGAACTTGGTGGCCGCCTTGGTGAATGCACCGGAGAACAGGTGTGGAGGGTGGGCAAGGGTGGGGTGGGTGGGGCCTGGGCCCCTGCTGTGGGGCTCTGTCCACGAGTGCCCGTCTGCTGCAGGCTGGTGAAGGGCACTGCCTACCACTGGGACCTCCTGCTCCTCGCCATCATCAACACGGGGCTGTCTCTGTTTGGGCTGCCCTGGATCCATGCCGCCTACCCCCACTCCCCACTGCATGTGCGAGCCCTGGCCTTAGTGGAGGAGCGTGTGGAGAACGGGCACATCTATGACACGTGAGTGTGAGGCAGGCAAGAACCATGGACCCTGAGGAGTGGGGAGCCTCTGACCACATGGGACATAGGGAGGGATGAGGCCCTGTGGACAGGGGTGCAGAGGTGACGCTGGTGGCTCGGGGCGCTGCAGGATTGTGAACGTGAAGGAGACGCGGCTGACCTCGCTGGGCGCCAGCGTCCTGGTGGGCCTGTCCCTGCTGCTGCTGCCGGTCCCGCTTCAGTGGATCCCCAAGCCCGTGCTCTATGGCCTCTTCCTCTATATCGCGCTCACCTCTCTCGATGGCAATCAGCTTGTCCAGCGCGTGGCCCTGCTGCTCAAGGAGCAGGTGAGCGCTTGGCCCTGTGAGGGAGCGGTGTGGGTGGGGACACAGCCCCATGCCTGCCCACACCCGGTCCCTGCTGCCCACAGACTACATACCCCCCGACACACTACATCCGGAGGGTGCCCCAGAGGAAGATCCACTACTTCACAGGCCTGCAGGTGCTGCAGCTGCTGCTGCTGTGCGCCTTCGGCATGAGCTCCCTGCCTTACATGAAGATGATCTTTCCTCTCATCATGATCGCCATGATCCCCATCCGGTACAGGCGGGTGGGCGGTGGACAGGAGAGGTCCCACTTAGAGGCAGAGAATGGGTGGGTTGGGCTGGGTGCCCAGGAGGAGGGGTCCTGCCTAGGGGTGGAGAGTAGGTGGGCTGGGGTGGCCGGTGGGCAGGAGGCGCCCAGCCTAGAGGTAGAGGGGGCGGGTGGGGGGGGGTAGTGGATAGGAGCGGCTCCGGTCTAGGAGTGGAGAGTGGGCGGGCTGGGATAGGCAGGCGGGGAGGAGAGGCCTAGAGCCTCGCCCTGTGGGTGGGCTGGGGTGGGCTGGGATGGGTGCCCACTGCCTTCTCTCTGATCCAGGCTCATCCTCCTGTCCCTCCCTCCCCGCAGCTATATCCTCCTGCCCCGAATCATTGAAGCCAAGTACTTGGATGTCATGGATGCTGAGCACAGGCCTTGACTGGCAGGCCCTAGCCACGCCCCATTCGCTAGCTTCCCATGTCCTCCCAGGCTGGCTCTGGGGCTGTGAGGGGAGGTGTAGGTGTGTGGGTGACTGCTCTGTGCTGCACCTTCTCATGGCTGACTCAGGCCTGGGGCATCTGGGCATTGTAGGGGTGCAGTGGTATGTGCCCACCCCTCCCATTATCCTTTAGCTTTGTGCCAAGAGCATTGCTCAGGGCAACTTCTGCCCAGGGTGGGTGGGACTGAGCAGGATGGATTTTCTTTTGATAAAAGAGTCGATGCCTGAAAGAGAAACCATTTCCTTGATTGTGTAAGGAACTTGCCGTACGCACATTAGAGAATAAAGCTCCTGTTTCTAGGCTCCTATGTGCTACCTCTGTCTCTGCTACTGCCACCCCACCCACACTCTGGTGGGGGGAAGCCCTCCCTGGGGAAGTGGAATGCAAGGGACCGAGTCTATGGAATGCCTCTTGTGGGCTGTCACCTCCAACGTCACACAGTGGGTACTGGCCCAACAGTGAAACATGGAAGATCCAGGAGGCCTTTGCATGGCCATTTTTCCAGGACCTGCAGGGAAAGCGTTCTGGGAATAGCATATGCGAGGGTCCAGAGGAGCGAGGGCTTGGGGCCACTGAGGCGCTGTGGCTGGTGGAGAGCAGTGGGGCGGGAGGGACCATCAGGGTGACAGCAAAGGGCCCTGTGACTCTCAGATGAAAGCTGCCTGCCGGGAGGCCGAGGCCCCGTGTGGAGCACTTATGAACCATCCCATGTGTTGTGCGGATCCTGGATTTTATAGGGCGGGGGCAGCACTGGTGTGGATGGAGGGAGGTGGGAGGACTGCCGATGGGAGGACACGGGGCGGGAGTGGTTTGATGGAGGGAGAAGGTGCAGTGTTTCTGGCTTGGTCATTTGTTGTTGGTCAGGGTCTCACAGTGGCAGCCGACAACAGGGAATATTGGCTCAGGGGAGCGCCCTGTGCGTGGCAACAGTGGTCAGCAGGAACACCTGGGGCTCACATCGCCTCCTGGACTAGCTTGACAAATGCCCCATGGACTAAGCAGACAGAAGAGATTGGCTCCGTCTAAAACTGAAAATATATCTGAAATATGCAAATATCTGAAATATGCAAAGAATTCCTGCAAACCAACAAACGACAGCAGCCCCAACAGAAGAGGCAGAGGCCGTGAACAGGGGAAGGAGGCCCAACTGTAACAGGAGTAGCGAGAGGTGCTCAGACCGCTTGGTAATTAGAGAACCGCAAGCTCACATGAGATGCCACCTTACACTGGGTAGCCTGGTGCTGAGTGGGAGATCAGGAGCCCCCAGGGCCCGGAGAACTAATCCAGGTGAGTATGAGCGTACTTGCATGCTCGCATGCTCTCCACCCTGCTGTTTGGGGACGGGTAGCAAGTGTGGAAAAACCAACTCAAACCGTTTTCCTCTACTCTCACTGTGCACAACAGTCAACACAGAAGATTTCTGTGACCAAGTAAGGGATTTCTCATAGGACAGCTGCTGGGTGCCCACCAATTCAATTCAATTCAACCCAACTGCTACCTGCCAGGAGATAGCTTCAGAAACCCCAAGTTGAGGGTTCAGTCCCACAAGACCACCACTTCCTTCCCACCAGTCTGAGGTCTGGGCCTGCAGAACTTCTGACACTGTCTTCAACTTGGGGTTCCCACGACTCCTGTTTTGGGTTCAATTAATTTGCTAGAGTGGTTCACAAAAGTCAGGGAAACATTTACTTATATTTAGCAGGTTTTAATTTTTTTTTTTCTTTTTGAGACAGAGTCTCATTTTTAATGTGCAATGGCCTGATCGGCTCACTGCAACCTCCACCTCTGGCTCAAGCGATTCTCATGCCTCAGCCTCCCAAATAGCTGGGACTACAGGTGCATGTCACTACGCCTGGCTAATTTTTGTATTTTTAGTAGAGACGGGGTTTCATCATATTGGCCAGTCTGGTCTTGAACTCCTGACCTCAAGTGATCTGCCTGCCTTGGCCTCCCAAAGTGCTGGGATTACAGGCATGAGCCACCATGCCCTGCCTAAATTTTTTTTTTTTAATTATTTTTTAAGGGTTGGGCATTGATGGAGTTCCCAGTGATGAATAAGAGCTAATGGACCCAGGGCCTTGCCCCCCACCCTACTGGCTTATTAAAAAGGCTATTACAGAGAATTCAGATGAAGAGAGGCACAGGGTGAGGTGTGGGGGAAGGGGCACAGAGCTTGTGTGCCCTCCCCGGGGTGTCACCCTGCAGGAACCCCCACATGTTCGGCTATTCAGAAGCTCCCCAAACCCTGGCCTTTTGGGTTTTTAGGGAGGCCTCATTACGCAGGCATGATTGAATAAACCACTGGCCACTGGTGATCAATTGAACCTTCAGCCCTGCCCCTCCCTGGAGGTGTGGCGGGGGGTGGAGACCGAAAGTCCCAGTCCTCTTGTCCTGTCTTGGTCTTTCCATAACCAAGCTACCTAGATGCTGCCAGCCACCTCATTAGCACACAAGAAGACATCAGTGTGGAGTTTCTGAGGGTTTTTAAGTTGTTTGCTAGGAAAGGGGTCAAAGACCAAATACATATATGTTTTTTTTGAGACAGGGTCTCACACTGTTGCCCAGGCTGGAGTGCAGTGGTGCGATCGTGGCTCACTGCAGCCTCGATTTCCCTAGGCTCAGGGGATCCTCCCACCTCGGAATCCTGAGTAGCTGTGGCCATAGGCACGCACCACCATGCCCAGCAAATTTTTGTATTTTTGTAGAGACAAGGTTTTTTTTTTTTTTTCTTTTTTTTTTGTGAGACGGAGTCTCGCTCTGTAGCCCAGGTTGGAGTGCAGGCTGGAGTGCAGTGGCCGGATCTCAGCTCACTGCAAGCTCCGCCTCCCGGGTCCACGCCATTCTCCTGCCTCAGCCTCCCGAGTAGCTGGGACTACAGGCACCCGCTACCTCGCCCAGCTAGTTTTTTTTGTGTTTTTTAGTAGAGACGGGGTTTCACCGTGTCAGCCAGGATGGTCTCGATCTCCTGACCTCGTGATCCACCCGCCTCGGCCTCCCAAAGTGCTGGGATTACAGGCTTGAGCCACTGCGTCCGGCCCAAGACAAGGTTTTGCCATGTTGCCCAGGCTGGTCGTGAAGTCCTGGGCTCAAGCGATCCTCCCACCTTGGCCTTCCAAAGTGCTGGGATTACAGGCATGAGCCACCTTGCCTGGAACTAGATACATACTTCAGAGTATCACAGGTAGCTAAAATAAAAAAAAATGGGCAGAAAGTGTCATGTACACCCAGGACAGAATTCTGGAGGAGCTGAACAGGCAATACAGAGAGGTGCCCTGCCCCACGCCTATGTCCCCATCCCACCCAGGCAGCATGTGATTCTTCTTTGGAGTACCCTCATCAGTAGCCTGGGTGTTCCCTGCACAGGGGGGCTGCATCCATGATCAACTGGCAAGGAGCAGGCAGGCCCCCAGCACCCCATGTCTGAGGCCCAGCTAGACTTTTCCCACCCATCAAGGAGACTCAGGAGACTGGGCAGGGACGCAGCACCTCCTGGGGATTTAACCCAGCCGGAGCTTGCAGGCAAGAGGGGAGTGAAGGAACGACACTGTCCTGACCCAGGGCCATCCTGCTGGATGGAGTCACAGGGACTGCAGGGGTCTCTCCAGAGCTGCCTGTGGGCACAGAAGCAAGCCTGGAGGTGCCCCACCAGCCTGAGCCTACCACGCCCCCCTTGAATGTCCTTGGGTTGGACACTCTGACAAGGCAGCCACCTGGGGAAGTCCCTTCCAGGCAATGACTTCTCCAGGGCACAGAGTAAGGGTGTGTGGCGTGAGCGAGGTCTCCTGAGGGGTCTGCAGCCAGCAGGCTGAACTGTGGCTATCAAGCCAACTGGGGTCGAGGACTCCAGCCCCTCCTCACCATAAAAATGAACTGGGCATTGTAATTGTAAACCAACATTTTAGCGGCTCTGCTGTGTAACAGCATAAGGCAAAAGCACTGGGCGTGCCACACCGCCCAGCCCCCAACCCAGTAAGGCTTCATGGAGGCCCTGGCACTACCTGCACGTAGGGGGCAGCATGGATCCAGGGTGGAGGTCAGCCCACAATCCATGCCACTGAGTGAGGCAAGAACGCGAGTGGAGATGTAACACTCCAGTTCACAGTGGCATCCGAACGCCTTCCACAGAGTGCTGCCCGTGTCCCCATCCCCACCCCCACCTAAAAGGCTTCCTGCACCTGCCAAAGGAGACTGAGACAGACACCTGCCTGGGGCAGGGTTCAAAACAGATATAGCTGGTTTATTTTGGAAACAAGTCTCATCCAGAAGTGTTATTTATTGCATTTAAAAAACATGGGAGGTGATTTCCATGGTTCCTCCCCAAGCCCTCACTCCCACCAAGTCCAGCTTTACCACCCAAGGTCCTTGCAGGATCCCAGGCCTGGAGGTTGTAGGAGAGAGCAGTGAATCCTAAGGGCAAGAGAATGGCATCCACTTGCCCAGAGTTTCTCAGAGCAGAGCCAGCTGCTCCTCCAGACAGGCTGGTGAGGCTACTCGACACCTCCAGGAAGGGGAAACCCTGAAGGAAGTACTTCCAGGGGTGCCTGCCTGATGCGGGAGGTTTCAGGCTAGCCCTCCCCAGATCCCCGGCCTGAGGGGCCTCCCCCAGCCGCAGAAGTCAAGCTGCCAAAGTACTCCTGCAGCTCCAGCAGGGCCCGGAAGCGATGGGAGACAGCGTTCTTCTCTGCCTTAGGCATCTCTGCGTACCTGAGGGATGACAGTAACAGCTCAGGGAGCCCAGATTCAGGGAGGAAACGCACCCCCTCCCTACCCTACCTCATCTCATCCCTGGAGTCCAAAGCTCACAGACCCCCAGAAAAGCAGAGGGGCCCAGCAGTTGCTGGCAGCCAGTTAACTTTTAAAAATCGGATCAAGTTTTCAATTCCCCTGGGGCAGAAACCCCCATGAATGAGCATGGAGAGATATTAAACTTGCTCTAGTGTGCCCAAAAGTCATTAAGGGAAGCTGGGGACAGGGGGGATGAGCTGCATGTTTGATCAGCTTTGTCATCTGTTGACAGGAAGCAGTGGGGCCTGACAGAGCAAACACAGCAGTCTCCTCTAATGCGCGGAGGGCGGGGGAGCACTTGAACAGCTGGCCAGGGGCCTGACCTCTGTGCCAGCACGGCAGTGAGGTGAGAATCCCATACCCCGCCTGTGGCCTGCAGACTGCTCTGTGCAAGATG
This sequence comes from Theropithecus gelada, assembly GCF_003255815.1. Classification (NCBI taxonomy): domain Eukaryota; kingdom Metazoa; phylum Chordata; class Mammalia; order Primates; family Cercopithecidae; genus Theropithecus; species Theropithecus gelada. The sequence continues at coordinate 74,540,950 of NC_037678.1, read as the reverse complement.
GCAGCCAGTAGCCACTAGCCAGGTGTGGCTATTTAAATGAATTAACACTGAATAAAAATATTCCATTTCTGGGTCTCACCACATGCAAGTACTCCACAGCCCCATATGGCTAGTGGCTGGTTCCACAATGTCCTCACCCCTGCTGGGGCCATTGTGGGGCCTCAGACTGCGCTCCCTCAGGGCCCCTCCAGCCTGGAAAGCCTGATTCCAACAATGGCCCGTGCCTTGTGTGAATAAGGGGGGATTCGTGCGAACTACTGAGAACAACTGGTACTTTGAGGGCATAAAATAGTGCCCACAAGAGGCTGCAAAACCCTGGACATTTTCCCAACCTAGATGGGGGTCAGAAAATGACGCCATAAAACTGTCAGATGTGGCCGGGCGCAGTGGCTCATGCCTGTAATCCTAGCACTTTGGGAGGCCAAGGCGAGTGGATCACCTGAGGTCAGTTTGAGACCAGCCTGGCCAATCTGGTGAAATCCCGTCTCTACCAAAAATAACAAAAATTAGCTGGGCATGATGGTGCGTGCCTGCAATCCCAGCTGAGACAGGAGAATCGCTTGAACCCGGAAGGCAGAGGCTGCAGTGAGTCGAGATCACACCACTGCACCACCGCACTCCAGCAGCAAGCAAAACCCCGTCTCAAAAAAAAAAAAAAAAGTCAGAGGTACAGCTTACAAGCCAAGGCCAGAGAGGCGAAACCACTGGCTACACAGCTGATGTGGGGTGACCTGGAGCCTTAGAGCCCAGGACTCCCAGTGCCATCTGGCTGCCTTCCCGACCATGGACTAGGCCACCCAGATTCCTAGTGTCCACCCCAGCAGAGCTGCCTTTGGCTGGAACGGCACCCTCAGAGCCTCCCCAGCCCATATCCGCATGCCTGCACTTGGGCGGGGCACTGGCCCAACCCAAACCATGGCTATGCCAACCCCACACCCCAGGGAAGAAACCAGGGCTCCTTACGTCTGCTCATATCCATCAGGCTGAAAGCAGGGGTCCCAGCCAAAGTCCCGGCAGCCTCTGGGTGCCACGATCTGGCCCTGCCAAAGGAAAGGGGGTACTGGTGTGTAACTCGGTCCAGAGGACAAGCATGAGGAGGGCAGTGGCCAGTAGGAGTTTGGTGAGTTTGTGAATTTGATTTGACCCAACTTATGCAAAATAGTTGCAAGGCCTCTATAGCACCTGCAAATGTTTGCTGAATACAATAAAAAGCAGAGTGGGGCAGCTCTCCCCTCACACAGGGAGGAGGCATGCACCCGATGGGCCCACTGGCACCTCCAAGGCCACGTGCCCTCGCCACACCCGGGACAAATTGGGATATCACTGAAGAACAATGAGGCTACTTTGATAGATAGAAAACGTTTTCTCCTAATAGGAAGCTAAGTGCCCTGAAGTCTGTGGACAAGCCAGATGCCTGCCACTATGACCGTGTTCCTGAAAATGCAAGGAAGACTTTAACCATACGATGAAACACTGCAACCAGAAGCAGGCACCCAGCTCCCCACTTCATGAACACATAAGTGAGTACAGTAAATACTGGCTGTAGTAGGGAAATTCCACAGTGAAAATGTTAGAAAAAAGAACAAATTGTAATCCAGTGACATGAAATGTCATGTTGTTATCAAAGTAAAAAAAAAGAAAAAACAATCTGGCCAGGCACGGTGGCTCATGCCTGTAATCCCAGGACTTTGAGAGGCTGAGGTGGGAAGATCACTTGAGCCCAGCAATTTGAGACTACCCTGGGCAACATGGCAAAAGCGAAATCCCATCTCTACAAAAAATACAAAAATTAGCCTAGCCTGGTGGTGTGAGCCTGTAGTCCCAGATACTTGGTGGGAAGACTGCTTGAGCCCAAGAGGTCGAGGCTGCAGTGAGCTGTGATCCAGCCCGGGCGACAGACTGAGACCCTGTCTCAAAACAAACATACAAGCATTCCAAAAAACAAACAAAAAAACCCAAAAAATTCTAACTGAAAAAATACAAGGGGCCAGGTGTGGTAGTTCATGCCTGTAATCTCAGCGCTTTGGGAAGCGGAGAAGGGAGGATGGTTTAAACTCAGGAGTTCAAGACCAGTCTGGGCAACACAGTCAGACCCTATCTCTACCAATTTTTTTTTTTTTTTTTTTTTTTAATTAGCCAGATGTAGTAGCTCGCACCTGAGGTCCTAGCTACTCAGGAGGCTGAGGTGAGAGGATGACTTGAGCCTGAGAGATCAAGGCTGCTATGAACTGTAACCATGCCACTGCACTCCAGCCTGGGTGATAAAGCAAGACCCTGTCTTAAAAACATTTTTTTTTTTAATTTTTAAAAACTACAGTGGAGGTGGTACATGATTGGGATTAGTCACATAAATGCCAAGTAATTTAAACCCAAAGGCAAATTCTACTTCCGCTATGAGAGGCTGCGTGACCAAGGCCAGTTACTGAACCTCAACCATACAACAAATGTGTTTTGTGCACCCACAGTGGGCCTAGCCTTGCCCTCATACAATAGACCTCTTAAGCCAAACAGGCATTACACCAGTAAACAAATTAATAAAAGTAATGATTATACAATGCAAAGTGCCTTAAAGGGAATGAACAAGGTGTTAAGTTCAATAATGAAAGTATGGGGGCCTGCACGGTGGCTCATGCCTATAATCCCAGCACTTTGGAAGGCCAAGGAGGGTGGATCACCCGAAGTCAGGAGTTCGAAACCAGCCTGACCGAAATGGCGAAACCCCATCTCTACTAAAAATACAAAAATGAGCCGGGCATTGCTTGAACCCAGGAGGTGGAGGTTGCAGTGAGCCGAAATCATGCCATTGCACTCCAGCCTGGCAACAGAGCAAGACACCGTCTCAAACAAACAAACAAAAAAGCTATAACCAGTGAGTACCAAGAAAAAAAAAATGGTCACGATAGTAATTTTTTTTTTTCAAACCATCACCACCACCACCAAAAACTTTTACCAGACAAGGTAAGACATCTGTGAACAGCTCCCAGTGGAATCTCTGGACATTCTCCTGAGCAGCAGGAACTGCGCAGAGGAGTGAAGTGGCAGAAGGCATGCTTCTGCACAGGGAGAGAGCAGGTGGGCACAGGGGCAGCAGCCAGCCTGGAGGGTAGTCTGGACCCTGGGAGAAGCAGCTGTAATTCAGAATCTGATAGGCAGGTAAGGGGTGTGGAATACATCTCACGGAAGGAATAAGTTTGGGCAAATAATTAAGGTGTTATTATTATTATTATTATTATTATTATTTTTTGAGACTGGGTCTCACTCCATTACTCCATGGCTGGAGTGCAGGAGTGCGATCATAGCTCACTGTACCCTCAAACTCCTAGGCTCAGGTGATCCTCCCACCTCAGCCTCCCAAGTAGTTGGGACTACAGGTGTGCACCATCATGCCCAGCTAATTATTTATTTATTTATTTTTGAGACAGGGTCTGGCTATGTTACCCAGGCTGGTCTCAACCTCCTGGCCTCAAGCCATCCTCCTGCTTTCGCTTTGCAAAGTGCTGGGATTACATGTGTGAGCCACTGTGCTCAGCCTCATTTTTTAGGGGGGGGGAGCACGGAGTCTTGCTCTTGTCACCCCCAGGCTGGAGTGCAGTGGCGGGATCTCGGCTCACTGCAACCTCTGCCTCCCGGGTTCAAGCGATTCTCCCACCTTAGCCTCCCGAGTAGCTGGGATTACAGGCATCTGCCACCAGGTCCAGCTATTTTTTGTATTTTTAGTAGAGACAGGGTTTAGCTATGCTAGCCAGGCTGTTCTTGAACGCCCGACCTCAGGTGATCCACCTGCCTCGGCCTCCCAAAGTGCTGGGATTACAGACGTGAGCCACCACGCCTGGCCTCATTTTTAGATTATTTGTAAAGATGGGGTCTTATTATGGTGCCCAGGCTAATCTTGAACACCTGGGCTCAAGAAAGCCTCCCACCTGGGACTCCCAAAGTGCCAAGATTACAGGTGTAAATCACCAAACCTGGCCAAGAATTCACATTGTATACTTGGACCCTGGAGGCAGAGGTTGCAGTGAGCCGAGATGACACCACTGCACTCCAGCCTGGGCAACACAGCAAGACTTTGTCTCAAAAAAAAAAAAAAAAAAAATTAAGATTCTATTATACATAAACACGAAAAGCTGGAAAGGCTGAGAGATAGTCAAGCACCTTGGCAGTTGGATAAGGAAATCTGAGCTTGGAGAAGTCTGGGCTATACATGTAGCTTTGATCCAAGTGTGGTTTCTTACTAACAACAACAAAAAAAAAAAAAAAAAAAAAGAAAGAAAGAAAAAAAGTAGTTTTGGGAGTTGTCACCTTCAGTTTGCTCTTCTGGGTCTATCAGGCCTCAGGAGCTGTTAGCCAAGCCTTTCCCTGAAACAACAGCCTCAGGGGTCAAACAGGTTTCAGAATTGACAACACTTCCATTGTCCTGCCCAGGGGCGCCCCTCAGCAAGGCGAAGGTAACTACTCTGGCCCCAGGGCACCCTTTCCACCACCCTCCTAGGATTGACAGCACTTCTACCTATGCTACCCAGGGGAGCCTCTCAGCAAGGCAAGATATCTTTGGCCCCAAGGCGCCCTTCCCACTACCCTCCCTCAGACCCGGGGCGGTCGGCTTCTGTCGCGGCACCCCCTGGCGGCGTGCGGCGGGAACTGCATCAAGGTGGTTACGCACCGAGGTCCGGCCCCTGAACAGGCGCACGGGCTGGCTTGGGTCCCCGGTGCTGAGTGCAAACGTGCAGAGCGCGTAGGCTGACTTGTCCTCGAACCCAGCCAGGAGCTGGTGGAGACCTGCGGGTGGGCAGTGAGGGCTCAGGGCATCCCTGCTGGCTAACTCCCACCCCCACTCCCAAGAAGCCCACTAAGGGTGGGGAGGCAGGAATTCCCTAAAAAGGGAAATTAGGTCTCAAATGGGGTAACGGGGGCGGCAGAGCCCAAGGCAGTGGGACTAGGCTTGAAATGGAAGTCTCTGGGCATTCTCGCTTCCCTCTAGCACAGGCTGACGACACAAGGCTTTATTTAAAGTCAGAAAACTAGCCAATGCAGTGTGGACCTTGTTTGATTCCTGATTCAAAACTAACCAACTGTAGGCCGGGCGCGGTGGCTCATGCCTGTAATCCCAGCACTTTGGGAGGCCAAGGTGGGCAGATCACGAGGTCAGAAGATCGAGACCATCCTGTCTAACACGGTGAACCCCGTCTCTACTAAAAATACAAAAAAATTAGCCGGGTGTGGTGGCGGGCACCTGCAGTCCCAGCTACTCCGGAGGCTAAGGCAGGAGAATGGCGTGAACGCGGGAGGCGGAGCTTGCAGTGAGCCGAGATCAGGCCACTGCACTCCAGCCTGGGCGACAGAACAAGACTCCGTCTCAAAAAAACAAAACAAAACAAAACAAAAAAAACTAACCAACTTTAATAGGCACTTTTTCTACAACCAAGGAAATCCAAAAAATGATTAGGTAATATTAAAAATGATTATATTTTAGTTATTTAACAGTTTCTTAACTTTTCACCTTTTAGAAATACAGTGGCTTCATTTGGTGGCTCATACCTGTAATCCCAACACTTTGGGAGGCCAAGGCGGGTGGGTCGCTTGAGCTCAGGAGTTTGAGACCAGCCCGGGCAACATAGTGAGACCTCACCTCTATAAAAAACACAAAAATTAGCTAGGCATGGTGGCTTACACCTGTAGTCCCAGCTACTCAGGAGGCTGAGGTGGGAGGATCACTTGAGCCCGGATGGTGGGCAGTGAGCCGAGACTGAGCCACTGCACTCCAGCCTGGGCAACAGAGGGAGACCCTTGTCTCCAAAAAAAATTAAAACAAATAAAAATAAATACAAGCTGAAGAACTTACTGATGATATGGTGTCTGTGATTTGCCTTAAAATACTGGACTTAGGAAAAATAAGAGGGGTTATAGATGTCACAAAAACAGGCATTGTGCTGATAACCCTGGAAGCTGGTTGATGGCGACTGAGGTTCATTATTCTACTGTTTTTTTTTAATTGACAAACAATAACTGTATATATTTATGCCCATTATCCTATTATGATATTCTACTGCGCAGATTTGAAATGCTCTATAATGCAAAGTGTTTTTTGTTTTTTTTTTTTTGAGACGGAGTCTCGCTCTGTCACCCAAGCTGGAGTACAGTGGTGCGATCTCGGCTCACTGCAAGCTCCACCTCCCGGATTCACGCCATTCTCCTGCCTCAGCCTCCTGAGTAGCTGGGACTACAGGCATCCGCCACCATGCCCAGCTAATTTTTTGTATTTTTAGTAGAGACGGGGTTTCACCGTGTTAGCCAGGATGGTCTCGATCTCCTGACCTCGTGATCTGCCCGCCTCAGCCTCCCAAAGTGCTAGGATTACAGGCGTGAGCCACCGCGCCCGGCCAATGTGAAGTGTTTTTAAAAGCACATAAGGACGGGTGCGGTAACTCATGCCTGTAATCCCAGCATTTTGGAAGGCCGAGGTGGGTGGATCACCTGAGGTTAGGAGTTCGAGATCTGCTACACGGGAGGCTGAGGCAGGAGAATCGCTTGAACTCAGGAGGCAGAGGTTGTAGTGAGCTGAGATCGTGCCATTGCACTCTAGCATGGGCAACAACAGTGAAACTTGTCTCCAAAAAAAGAAGGCCAGGCGTGGTAACTCACACCTGTAATCCCAGCACTTTGGGAGGCTGAGGCAGGCAGATCACAAGGTCAGGAGATTGAGGCCATCCTGACCTACATGGTGAAATCCCAACTCTACTAAAAATACAAAAATTAGTTGGGCATGGTGGCATACGCCTGAAGTCCCAGCTACTCAGGAGGCTGAGGCGGAAGAATCGCTTGAATCCAGGAGGTGGAGGTTGGAGTGAGCTGAGATCGTGCTACTGCACTCCAGCCTGGGTGACAGAGTGAGACTCCATCTCTCAAAAAAAAAAAAAAAAAAAAAATTTAGCCAGCGTGGTGGCGCATGCCTGTAATCCCAGCTGCTTGGGAGGCTGAGGCAGGAGGATTGCTTGAACCAGGGAGGCAGAGGTTGCAGTGAGCTGAGATTGAGCCACTGCACCCTAGCCTTGGCAACAGTGAGACTCCATCTCAAATAAATAAATAAATAAATACATAGGCTGGGCGCAGTGGCTCACACCTGTAATCTCAGCACTTTGGGAGGCCAAGGTAGGAGGATCACTTGAGGTCAGGTGTTCGAGACTGGCCTGGCCAACATGGTGAAACCCCCTCTCTACTTAAAATACAAAAATTAGCCGGGCATGGTGGTGGGCGCCTGTAATCCCAGCTATTTGGAAGGCTGCGGCAGGAGAATCGCTTGAACACAAGAGGCGGAGGTTGCAGTGAGTCGAGATCATACCAGTGCACTCCAGCCTGGGCAAGAGTGAGACCCTGTCTCTAAATAAATAAATAAAAGCACATAAAGAGGGGACATTTTGGCTTGCAACTGTGGGTGACAGGATATGCACTGCTGGGGTCCAGGAGGGGCAGTCCTCCAATTCCCAGGGCAGGCCCTGGCTAAAGCAGTCACGAGGGCCAAGTCCCTCTTGAAAGTTCCTCAACCCTACAGCTCCCACCATCCCTCCCCCACACAGTGCTCTCTGGAGTACAGGGTAAGTGTGAACTACAGGTGCTAGATGGGGAAAATGAGGTGGAGGCTCCGTGGTGGGGGCTAGAACCTGGGACTCCTGACTACTAGTTGGGGTCCTTCCCCTAGAGCAAGCCCAGATTCTCATTCCCAACAGATCCAAGGAAGAAACAAAGCAGAATACCTTCAGGCTTTAACTTCTCCAGAAACCACTTTCTGCAAGAGAAATAAAGGAGAGTCAGAACACCAGGAGCAGCTGGATCTTCTTACCACCTTTTCCTGGCTGTTCCCTATTGACAGCCAAGGGTAAATGAAAAAGAATGCCTCCAGGGGCCAGGCGAGGTGGCTCCCACCTGTAATCCCAGCACTTTGGGAGGCTAAGGCAGGTGGATCGCTTGAGCTCAGGAGTTTTTTTTGAGACGGAGTCTCACTCTGTTGCCCAGGCGATCTCTGCTCACTGCAAGCTCCGCCTCCTGGGTTCATGCCATTCTCCCGCCTCAGCCTCCCGAGTAGCTGGGACTACAGGCGCCCACCACCACGCCCAGCTAATTTTTTTTTTTTTTGAGGAGGAGTCTTGCTCTGTCACTCAGGCTGGAGTGCAGTGACATGATCTTGGCTCACCACAAGCTCCACCTCCCGGATTCCCACCATTCTCCTGCCTCAGCTTCCCCAGTAGATGGGACTACAGGTGCCCGCCACCACGCCCGGCTAATTTTTTTGTATTTTTAGTAGAGACAGGGTTTCACCATGTTAGCCAGGATGGTCTCGATCTCCTGACTTCATGATCCGCACACCTCGGCCTCACAAAGTGCTGGGATTACAGGCGTGAGCCACTGCGCCCAGCCTAATTTTTTGTATTTTTAGTAGAGACAGGGTTTCACCATTCACAGGATGGTCTCGATCTCCTGACCTCGTGATCCACCCGCCTCGGCCTCCCAAAGTGCTGGTATTACAAGTGTGAGCCACCATGCCCGGCTGAGCTCAGGAGTTTGAGAAAAACTTGGACAACACAGCGAAATCCCATCTCTACAAAAAATGCAAAAAAACTGGCTGGGCACGTGCCTGCAGTCCCAGCCACTCGGGAAGCTGAGGCAGGCGGATAGCTTGAGCCAAGAAAGTGAGCTGTGATCACACCACTGAACTCCTACCTCAGCGACAGACTGAGACGCTGTCTAACACACCAAAAGTAAATAAATACAGGCCAGGCACAGTGGCTCACACCTGTAATCCCAGCACTGTGGGAGGCCGAAGAGGGCAGATCACAAGGTCAGGAGTTTGAGACCATCCTGGCTAACACGGTGAAAACCCATCTCTACTAAAAATACAAAAAATTAGCTGTGGTGGCGGGCACCTGTAATCCCAGCTGCTCAGGAGGCTGAGACAGGAGAATGGCGTGAATGCAGGAGGTGGAGCTTGCAGTGAGCTGAGATTGCGCCGCTGCACTCCAGCCCGGGCAACAGAGCAAGACTCCATCTCAAAAAAAAATAATAAATAGGCCGGGCGCAGTGGCTCAAGCCTGTAATCCCAGCACTTTGGGAGGCCGAGACGGGCGGATCACGAGGTCAGGAGATTGAGACCATCCTGGCTAACACGGTGAAACCCCGTCTCTACTAAAAAATACAAAAAACTAGCCAAGCGAGGTGGCGGGTGTCTGTAGTCCCAGCTACTCGGGAGGCTGAGGCAGGAGAATGGTGTAAACCCGGGAGGCGGAGCTTGCAGTGAGCTGAGATCCGGCCACTGCACCCCAGCCCGGGCGACAGAGCGAGACTCCGTCTCAAAAAATAAATAAATAAATAAATAAATAAGTACAAAAAATTAGCTGGGTGTGGTGATGCACACCTGTAGTCCCAGCTACTCAGGAAGCTGAGGTGGAAAGATCACCTGAGCCTGGGAGGTGGAGACTGCAGTGAGCCATGATCACGCCACTGCACTCCAGCCGCCTGGGTAACAGAGACTGTATCCAAAAAAAAAAAAAAAGGAAGAAAGAAATCAAGTTTTAGATTCCAACTTCCTTGTTTTCTCTTTCCTGAAATTAATCTACCTATGAACGTACTTCTCAAATGCGTGGGGTCCCCTTTACCGTCTCCACTTACAGGTCGCATTCTCACACTTTACAAAAGAAAGACATGCTTCTCCTATCCCATTGTTCCTCGGGACAACGTGAAAGGCTGTTGATGTGAAGACAGGGAATGACCTGCAGTATCAGGTGCCTCATCATTTTGCAGTTCTGGTGGTTTTGGGCCTGGGGCCCTGTAAGGGGGTGGAGGTGGGCACTCACATGTAGGGGCCGGGGAGCCCTCCAAGGGCGTTGTAGCACAGACAGGTGTCCTCAACCAGCACGGGCCCCTGTACCTGCAGCACAAAGACATGCAGCCCTGAGACACACGATCACCATCCCCTCCTGGAACACCGAGGTCCCCCAGGCTGGGGCCAGCCCTCAGCTAGCTGAGATCTGTGGCAGACAGCGCCCTGGGAGCTGCCCTCCGCCAATCTCTTACCTTTGGCCAATCTCTTATCTTATGAAGACACCAAAGCTTTGGCTGATTGTAAAGCTTGCTCCAGGCACAGCAATGGGAGAGCTGGGATTCGCACTCAGCCTGACTCTCCACAGCATGCTTTCTGAGTTCCACAAACAAGTGTGAATGCAGCGGTGGATGTGTGTGGGGAGGATGTAGGGCTGGAATGCATGTGTCTGAGCATTTGGGGGAAGGAGAGTCTGTGTGTATGTAGGAGTGTATAGTAATGGTCTGGGGGAGATACCATGTATTCAAGGCTGGCAAAGGAAGGCAGTGTTCCAAAGTCAATATTAACTGAACCCTAGAGGGCTCTGGGCCGGTCCTAGAAAGCTCAACAAACTTGTTTACTCTATTGTTTCCAGCAGGCACAGGCCCTGGAAGCTACCTGGACAAGAGGAGCAAGTGTGGGACAAGGGCAGGGCAAGCACCTGGCGAGCTGCCTCCTGACATTTCTGTATGGAAATCTCATCCGGCTCCCCCTGGTACTCCGGCACTTATCAGGGAAACAGACACACAGAGAGTCAGGTCACAGGAAGACAGATAAAATCCAACCATCTTTTAAAAATAAAACAAAACAGAGACATACGGTCAATTTTCTGTGCCACCAAAGTGCATGGAAACTTATCTCCTAGAATCTGAATGACCTGTTTCAAAAGAAAAGAGAAGATTTATCACCATCTAATGATTCCCCATTACTATGTGAGCACGTGAGCTGTCATCCACCTTTCTCATCGATAACTCTCCTGCCAATCTCCTAAAGCTTACCAACTCAGGCCCGTGAGCCTCACCCCGGCTTTCAGGGTCCCACCCCAGCAAGCCAGCCCCTTCCATCTCCTTACTTCTCTGTCTCTCCTACATCAGGTCTCTGCTTGTGCTAAGCCCCCATCCAGAACACCCTCTTCTTTTCTCAATGCTCCTAGAAACCCTAGCCACCCTCCTAAACCAGAAATTCTCTATCAGAAGATACCCAGAATTCAGGAGGCCTGTGAACATGGATTGGAAAAAAAATATCTTTAGTCTTAGTAACCTTAATTGAAATTTAGTATCTTTGTCCGGGCACAGTGGCTCACGCCTGTAATCCCAGCACTTTGGGAGGCTGAGGCGGGTGGATCACGAGGTCAGGAGATCGAGACCACCCTGGCTAACATGGTGAAACCCCGTCTCTACTAAAAATACAAAAAATTAGCCTGGCATGGTCGCGGGCACCTGTAGTACCAGCTACTCGGGAGGCTGAGACAGGAGAATGGCTTGAATCCAGGAGGCGGAGCTTGCAGTGAGCCGAGATCACGCCACTGCACTCCAGCCTGGGCGACAGAGTAAGACACTGTCTCAAAAAAAAAAAAAAAAAAAGAAATTTAGTATCTTTTTCCATTATGAATATAGGTAACAAACCAAAATATTACTAGCAGTTCCTGACTTTTAAACCTACTAAAATCACAAATGTTGTTATAACTCATTACAACTGCTGCAGATATCTCAAAATACCATTTATCTGGATATTTTAAAATTAAGGGGCTAGGTGCTGTGGCTCACGCTTGTAATCTCAGCACTTTCAGAGGCCAAGGTGGGCATATTGCTTGAGCCCAGAAGTTTGAGACTAGCTTGAACAACATGGCAAAACCCCATCTTTACAAAAAATACAAAAATTAGCTGGGCATGGTGGCATGCGCCTTAAGTCCCAGCTACTCAGGAGGCTGGGGCAGGAGGATTGCTTGAGCACAGAAGATTGAGGCTACAGTGAGCCAAGATTACACCATTGCATTCCAGCCTTAGGCAACAGAGTGACACCCCGTCTCAAAAAAAAAAAAAAGGTAATTACTCATACATTGGTAGATTAAATCCTTTAATGCATTAAGAAAGTATAGATAACTAAATCACAAATATTTGTAACATTTTGATAATTGTACTTCACTATAGTTGATTTCCTTTGTAATCCTATGTATTTTATTTATTTTTTTTTTTTGAGAGAGGATCTCTCTCTGTCACCCAGGCTGGAGTACAGTGGCACAAACACAGCTCACTAGAGCCTCAACCTCCTGGGTCCAAGAGATCCTCCTGCCTCAGCCTCCCATGTACCTAGAACCACAGGTGGCCCAGGTACCACGTTTAGGCTAATTATTTGTAGAGCTAGGGTCTCATTTTGTTGCCCAGGCTGGTCTTGAACTCCTGGGCTCAAGAGATCCTCCTTGAGCCTCAGTCTCCCAAAGTGCTGGGATTATAGGTATGAACCACAGTGCCCAGCCTGTAATACCATGTATTTTATTTTGTACATTTGAAACTATTTTTCTGAGAAAGATTCTATAGGTTTCCTCAGTCTGCCAATGGCATACCACTAGTTAAGACTACCTGTTCGACCAGGCGCAGTGGTTCATGCGTGTAATCTAACACTTCGGGAGGCGGAAGCGGGCAGATCACCTGAGGTCGGGAGTCCAAGACCAACCAGCCTGACCAACATGGAGAAACCCTGTCTCTACTAAAAATACAAAAATTAGCTGAGTGTGGTGGCACACACCTGTAGTCCCAGCTACTGGGAAGGCTGAGGCATGAGGATTGCTTGAACCCGGGAGGCGGAGGTTGCAGTGAGCTGAGATACACTCCAGCCTGGGCGACAGAGTGAGACTTGTCTAAAAAAAAAAAACCACAGCTGGGCGAGGTGGTTCACGCCTGTAATGCCAGCACTTTGGGAGGCAGAAGCGGATAGAGGGTGGATCACCTGAGGTCAGGAGTTTGAGACCAGTCTGGCCAACATGGCAAAATCCCGTTTCTACTCAAAATGCAAAAATTAGCCAGGCGTGGTGACGCATGCCTGTAATCCCAGATACTCGGGAGGCTGAGGCAGGAGAATCGCTTGAACCCGGGAGGCGGAGGTTGCAGCGAGCAGAGATCACACCACTGCACTCCAGCCTGGGTGACAAAGTGAGACTCTGTCTCAAAAAAAAAAAAAAAAAAAAAAGACTACCTGTTTTAGGCCAAGTTCAAGTCCATGTTCCCCAAGGAGTCTCCCTTGGCTACTCTAGCGCCGCCTTCTTCTTCTTCTTCTTTTTTTTTTTATTTTGAGACGGAGTCTCACTCTGTCACTCTGTCACCCAGGATGGAGTACAGTGGTGTCATCTCAGCTCACCGTAACCTCTGCTTCTGGGCTTCAAGCGATTCTCCTGTTCCAGCCTCCTGAGTAGCTGGGACTACAGACATGTGCCACCATGCCCAGCTAATTTTTGTATTTTTAGTAGAGATGGAGTTTCACCATGTTGGCCAGGCTGGTCTTGAACTCCTGACCTCAGATGATTTGCCTGCCTCAGCCTCCCAAAGTGCTGGGATTACAAGCGTGAGGCACCGCACCCAGGCTCCAGCTCCTTCTTTAAATGAGGGCAATATTCTCAGTCAGAGGTTTGGGGTCTCATGCCCATTGTCCTGCATGGGCTCTGTTCAGGGTGGCACTGCCTGACTGGTCTGGCCTCAGGATCCCAAACCTTTTTTCAGCAGAAGGCTCTGGTTCCTGACAAGGCCACTTTGTCCTGGCACCAAAGTGACATCAGTCCCTCCCTACGCTACAGGCAAATATAGGTTTCCCTAGTGATTACACCCCGCTGGTCTGACTCAGACATATCCAGTGGGTGTCATCCTGATCCCCCACACAAGACCCCCACTCCATGGCTATGGCTGATTGAACAGGGGCAAACACTTGATTCAAGCAAAGCCAGTCGGAGCTGATATCTGGTAGAAGTCTCACTGTTCCATCCCCCAGCAGGGAAGAAAGGGGAAATATATGAACAGGAATAGGGATCAGCATCCAGAGAGAACAAGGACAAGTCAGCTTCTTGAGGGAACCTCAGGTCCTGCAGGACACGGTAACACTATATTCCTACAGGAGTCATCTGGTGGCTTACATGAACTCCCTGTGTGTCTCTGTTACTTGCTAGCCACAAAGTCCCTGCAAACAGAAACTTCAGATCCACTGCCTCCTTTACTCCTCCTCCCTGTAGCGCTGTGAAGCAAATGTCCTGCATCATCCCCACTTCACACACGCGAAAAGAGGTTAGAACATTTTAGGACGGTGGTGGGGCACGGATTGCTTAATGTGGAACTCCGCCCCACGCCCTCTGTGGGTCCTTGCTAGCCCTGGCCCAGCAGCGGGATGTGGATAAGTCCCAGAAGAGTACTGGGACACTGGGTTGGGGTCTACTTCAATAGGTGACCTTCGGGGCGGTTGCTAAGGGCCCCGCTACTCCTCCGGGTCCCGCAGTCGCTGACCACACAAGCCCTGTGTCGGGATCTGTCAAGACCCTCGTTCCTTCGCCAACCCCGGGGCGCCCCGATTCCGCAGCCACTCCCTTCTTGCGCCCCAGCCTTTCCACACAGCCGGGTCAGGACCCATCCTTCCGGGCTGAATTCTCTTCTCTCTCCATGCCTCCTCCCACGTGCTTCCCTCCACCCGGAAGCCCCTTCTCCGCCGTATTCCCAGCTGCCTCCCAGTCAGCCCCCAACACCCTCCCGGCACCTCCTCCAGCTTCTTGGCGTTCCCCGTGACAAACACGATCTTCTTCCCCACCAATGAGGCCGCCATGGTGAGCCCCGGTTACCCAGCTGAGCCACCGAAAACTCCTTGGCGTCCAGTGACAGAAAACTTCCGGCTGGTGGCGGAAGTAAACGGCTCAGTTTCCGGCCAGGGGTCCGGGTCGGCGGCGCGTATCGGGCGACTGGGCTCGCGGTGGCGGCCTAGCCCTCCGCGTCCGAATTGCTGGGGGCCTCCCAAGCCTGGAGATTGAGTGCTCCAAGACCCGTCCCTCCTGCCTAAGGGACGCTCTCTTCAAGAACCGGAAGAGACCACTACCACCCCCACCCCGCGCCTGGTTTCGCTCTTCTCTGCAATGGGGTCTCCGAAAGGAGAAGACTGCAGCCCTGTGATCCTGGAGGTTTGCGCTGTCCTACGCTGTCTCAAAAAACTGCCTCCTTCTAGGCAAGGGCTTCCAAACCCTCATCCTGCTCTCACCTTCAGCCTTACCCGCCAGCTCTGATCCACCGGACCGTGAACTTAAACTCGGCATAGCCTAAAACAAGCCCAAACTTCTCACCCGGTTTCACACCTAGGCTTGAGAGCTCAGTATCTAGACTCCCTCACTTCCTCATCCCTTCAGCCTCTCAAATCCATCACCCCTTCTCCATGGCCACCGTTTCAGCCAGACCTTTGCATTCCAAACACAACTGAAAGTAGGAAGTGCCCTCTCAAAGGTGTGTCTGCTGAACCTCTGCTGATACTCTCTTTGCGGCAAGTCATCTGACTCGCTCCTCCAGAGACTCAGCCTTCTGCCCGCGGCCTGGAACCCTGGGTCAGTACCTCTTGAATGGCCACTTCTGCCCATGGACAAGAAAAGGAGGGAGTCTGAATTCTTACCAAGCTCCTCAGGCCATTCTGATGCTCATCAAAGTGTGGGAAAGCCCAGTGGCTCACACCTGTAATCCCAGCACTTTGGGAGACTGAGGCGAGTGGATCACCCGAGGTCAGGAGTTTGAGACCAGCCTGACCAACATGGAGAAACCCTGTCTCTACTAAAAATACAAAATTAGCCAGGCATGGTGGTGCATGCCTGTAATCCCAGTTCAGAGAATTCAGGATTCAGGAGCATCACCTGAACTCGGGAGACAGGGGTTGCAGTGAGCAGAGATCGTGCCATTGGATTCCAACCTGGATAACAAGAGCAAAACTGCCTCTGAAAAAGAAAAAAAAAAAAAAGCGTGGGAACCACTGCTTTGGGTGGTGACCTGTTTTCTTTTATTGAGGCAGAAACACCATTATGCAGAGTACCTAGAGGAGTGGCCATGGGAATTTGGGGGCAGATGAGGGCCTGGAAGACATCAGTTACCCTGAGGAGCCTGAAAAGAAGAAAAACGGCCCACCCTACATGGACACCTTTCTTGGATCTTAGCCAGTTCAAGCCCCAGCTCAGGAAAAGCTTCCCTGAGGTCCCTTTCATCTGCTTGCATACCACTGACCTCTCCACTGCAAATAGATATTCATTTGTGTGATTCTGTTTTCTAAAAATTCTAATGGTAAAAACCACATCTGTTTTTGCTCACCTCTCTTTTTCTTTTTCTTTTCTTTTCTTTTTTTTTTTGAGACGGAGTCTTGCTCTTGTCACCCAGGCTGGAGTTCTATGGCATGATCTCAGCTCACTGCAACCTCCGTCTCCTGGGTTGAAGCGATTCTCCTGCCTCAGCCTCCCAAGTAGCTGGGACTACAAGCACCTGCCATGACGCCCATCTAATTTCTGCATTTTTAGTAGACACGGGGTTTCACCATGTTGGCCAGGCTGGTCTTGAACTCCTGACCTCGTGATCTGCCCACCTTGGCCTCCCTAAGTGCTGGGATTACAGGTGTGAGCCACTGCGTTTTTTGTTGTCGTTGTTTTTTTGAGATGGAGTCTCGCTCTTGTCGCCCAGGCTTGAGTGCAGTGGCACAATCTCGGCTCACTTCAACTTCTGACTCCCGGGTTCAAGGGATTCTCCTGCCTCAGCCTCCCCACTAGCTGGGATTAGAGACATGCACCATTACGCCCAGTGAATTTTTGTATTTTTAGTAGAGGTGGGGGGTTTCACCATGTTGACCAGGCTGGTCTCGAACTCGTGACCTCAGGAGATTCCTCCCTGCCACCTCAGCCTCCCAAAGTGCTGAGATTACAGGCTTGAGCCACCGCGCCCAACCTCACCTCTCATTCGTAAATCCCAGTGCCTGGTACATAGTAGGTGTTCTGTAATGTAAGATCACAACTAGCTTGGGTACAGTGGATCACTTGATCCCAGGAGTTCAAGACCAGCCTAGACAACATGGTGAAACCCAGTCTCTACAAAAAATACAAAAAATTAGCTAGGCTTGGGGGCACACAACTGTAGTCATAGCTATTCAGGAGGCTGAGGTGGGAGGATCACCTGAGCCTGGGAAGTCGAGGCTGCAATGAGCCAAGTGTGCCACTGTACTCCAGCCTGCGTGATGCAAGTGAGACCCTGTCTCAAAAAACCAACAAACAAAAAGATCACAACTGACATCCATAATTACAATTCCATAGATAACTTTCTTTTTCATTCTTTTTTTTTTTTTTTTTTTTTTTTGAGATGGAGTCTTGCTCTGTTGCCCAGGCTGGAGTACAGTGGCGTGGTCCCTGCTCACTGCAACCTCTGCCTATCAGGTTCGAGCACTCCTCCCACCTCAGCCTCCTGAGTAGCTGGGACTACAGGCATGCACCACCATGGTCGGTTAATTTTTGTATTTTTCTTTTTCTTTTTTTTTTTCTTTGAGACAGAGTCTCGTTCTGTCATCCAGGCTGGAGTGCAGTGGTGCAATCTCGGCTCACTGCAAGCTCTGCCTCCCGGGTCCCCGACATTCTCCTGCTTCAGCCTCCTGAGTAGCTGGGACTACAGGCGCCCACCACCACGCCCAGCTAATTTTTTTGCATTTTTAGTAGAGACAAGGTTTCACTGTGTTAGCCAGGATGGTCTTGATCTACTGACCTCACGATCCGCCCACCTCAGCCTCCCAAAGTGCTGGGATTACAGGCGTGAGCCACCACACCCGGCCAATTTTTGTATCTTTAGTAGAGGCGGGGTTTCACCATGTTGGCCAGGCTGGTCTTGAACTCCTGACCTCAAGTGATCTGCCCACCTCAGCATCCCAAAGTGCTGGGATTATATGCGTGAGCCATCGTGCCAGCCTTAATCTTTTTTTTTTTTTTTTGAGACAGAGTTTCACTCTCATTGCCCAGGCTGGAGTGCAATGGCACAATCTCGGCTCACTGCAACCTCTGCCTCCCAGGTTCAAGCAATCCTCATGCCTCAGCCGTCCAAGTAGCTGAGATTACAGGCATGTACCATCACAGTCTACTAAAAAATTTTGTATTTTTAATAGAGACGGGGTTTCTCCGTGTTGGTCAGGCTGACCTCAGACTCCCAACCTCAGGTGATCCGCCCACCTCAGCCTCCCAAAGTGCTGGGATTACAGGCACGAGCCACCCGCGCGGCCTAATTAACTTTCTAAAGCCAAGGAATTGATCGTTCAGGACGAGAAGCAGTTTCTCCTCAGATCCCAGGCCAGATGAAGCTGCTTCTGTGTCTCAAGAGGTGGTACAAGTCAAAAACCAAAAAAGGCAAATTAGAGAAACACATTTTAAGGAGAACTCCAGAAGCTGCAGAAACATTCATTTGATGGAAATCCTCATATAAGGAACCTGTTTCTCCTTTTTTTTTTTTTTTTTTTTTGAGACGGAGTCTCGCTCTGTTGCCAAGGCTGGAGTGCAGTGGTGCAATCTTGGCTCATTGCAACCTCCGCATCCTGGGTTCAAGTGATTCTCCTGCCTCAGCCTCCCAAGTAGCTGAGATTACAGGCGTGTGCCACCATGCCCCGCTAATTGTTTGTATTTTTAGTAAAGGTGGGATTTCATCATGTCGGATAGGCTGGTTTTGAACTCTTGACCTGAAGTGATCCGCCTGCCTCGGCTTCCCAAAGTGCTAGAATTACAGGCGAGAGTCACCTCGCCTGGCCCATATTTTTTCAAACCCCTTTCTCACTGTTGTTCAATGGTCCTGAATTTATTTTTATTTTTATTTATTTTATTTTTTATTTTTCTGAGATAGGGTCTCACTCTATCACCTAGGCTGGAGTGCAGTGGCATGATCATGGCTCACTGCAGCCTCGATCTCCCTGGGCTCAGGTTATCTTCCCACCTCATCCTCCCAAGTAGCTGGAATTACAGGTGCATGCCACCACACCCGGCTAATTTTTGTATTTTGTTTTGTAGAGACAGGGTTTCATCATGTTGCCCAGGCTGGTCTTGAACTCCTAGGCTCAAGGGATCCCCCAACCTAGACTTCCCAAAGTACTGGGTTAACAGACCAGCCTCTGTGCCTGGCTCCTGAAATCTTTACTTCTGTTATTATGCATACAAAAAGCTTCATAAATTCCAGTACTGCCCTCCCCTCCCCTTCCGGAAGGAAGGAAGGAAGGGAGGAAGGGAGGAAGGGAGGGAGGGAAAGAAACTCAATGTCACAGATATAGCTAAAGCTCAGGGCTTAACCCCAACCCGCTTCCCTCCTCCTAGAGGCAATCGCTGTCCTGAAGTTGGTGTGCATCAGTCCCAAGCCTCTTCGTACTTTTTCCAAGGTTGTTTCCATAAACACTATGTGGGATTTTAAATCACTAAAATTTAGTGATTTTAAAACATACAGAGTCCGGGCGTGGTGGCTCACGCCTGTAATCCCAGCACTTTGGGAGGCCGAGGTGGGCGGATCAAAAGGTCAGGAGTTCGAGACCAGTGTGGCCAAATAGTGAAACCGCATCTCTACTAAAAATACAAAAATTAGCCCGGCGTGGTGGCGGGCGCCTGTAGTCCCAGCTACTGAGGCTGAGGCAGGAGAATCGCTTGAACCCGGGAGGTGGAGGTTGCAGTGAGCCGAGATTGCGCCACCGCACTCCAGCCGGGGCCACAGAGACTCTGTTTCAAAAAAAATACATAGATGTTTTCTACTGGACATACCATCTGCAATAATTTCCTCTTAACATTATGGGTTTTTTTACGCCCCCCAAACTCATTTTAATGTTTTACATTAAAGCCTCTCTGTGAAGTGCGGCTGGGCGGGGCTCCGAATAGTGGGCGGAGTCTAGAATGGGAAATGGAGGCGGGGCCTAGGAGATTCCGGCCTTAGGGTGGACGCAGTGGTTCTGCACGGAGGGCCTCGTCATGGTGGGGCCCGTGTGGTACTTGGTAGCGGCGGCTCTGCTAGTCGGCTTTATCCTCTTCCTGACTCGCAGCCGGGGCCGGGCGGCATCAGGTAGGAGATGCCGCTGCGCCAGGGCTGGTGGTACCGGGTTTTCTGGCCTGAGCCTTTGTGGACCGGCGCGTCGCGGCTCCTGCGCGTGCGCATCCGGGCGGGCGGGGCGCATGCGCATCCATGCGCGCTTCGTGGGCCCACTGGGGCCTCCGTAGTGCCCTGCCTGGAACCGGTGGCCGCGCTGCTACCCCTTTCTCTCGACCCCAAGCCAGAGTCTGGCCTCATCCCTCTCTTCATTCCCGGGAGCTCCGTACCTCCAAAGGCCTCAGGCCCTGGCCGGCGCCCACTCCCATCCGTCACTGTCTGGGCCCTTTCCCTCTGCACCTGTTAAGGTGGCCGCAGGGGTTTCCCATTCCTCCCAGCCTGGCTCCAGAGCAGGTGCCAGGAAGGGGGCATCTGAATATTTTCTGCCTGCCCCCCACGAGCTGGAGAAGCGCGAGACGGCTCCAGGAAACTCCTGAAGCTCTATCCCTTCCCGCCAAAGAGAGCGCCCACGCTCCCTCCCTAATCTGCTCCCCGATCAAAAGGCCGTGTCACTGGCCAGGACACAGAACAGATACACCCATCCTCCCTCTTTTCCCCCATTTCTGGTCAGCGGGCGGGTTTGTGTGTCTTCCTGCTCCCTGGGCCCACAAGCTGCCTCTGAGCACCTGCGCGCTCCCAGGGGCGGGAGGACCACGCTGAGGAAAGGCGGAGAGCCAGCAGGTCTTCCAGGGGAAGGCTCGGCTACTGCCGGGAAGTGTACTCTCTGGTTGGGAGCCAGGTAAAACCACAGGTGGTGTTAGGCGAGAAATCAATGGATTCCTGCAGCGGGTACTCGATGAGAGCTGGGGACATCAGGATAGGGGACTCCTGACAGGCCAGCTGGAAAGGTGGAGCTGGGAGAGGAGAGAAGAGTATTCATACAGGCCCGAGGGAAGGGCTGAGCCACCGCCTGGGACCAAGCTGTGGGCCTGGGGGAAAAGGCCTTGCCAGTCAGACTGAGAAGTCGGGGCCTTGTGCTGTGGGCAGCAGACCACTGAGCAGAGGAGGTGAGGCTTCCAGGCTGCCGCTCCTCCTGCCATGGGCCGGACTGGGCTTCCAGGCAGCATTGTCATTTCTGTCTTCCCTACAGCCAGCCAAGAGTCACTGCACAATGAGGAGCTGGCAGGAGCAGGCCGGGTGGCCCAGCCTAGGCCCCTGGAGCCTGAGGAGCCGAGAGCTGAAGGCAGGCCTCGGCGCCGGAGGGACCTGGGCAGCCGCCTACAGGCCCAGCGTCGAGCCCAGCGGGTGACCTTGGCAGAAGCAGATGAGAATGAGCAGGAAGCTGTCATCCTAGGTGAGAGGAGCCCAGCCTGGTGGGGAGAGGGTCTGGGTTAGAGGGGGAGATAGAGAGGCCCCCAAAACTAAGTGGGGGAGTAGGATATGAAGCCTCAGGGTAGGAGGGACATCTGGGAGCCACACGGTAGAGTAGGGGGATTCTTGGGACCTGGCATTTGTTCCACTGGGTCAACCCCCCTCTTCCTTCATCTTGGCTCTCAGTGTCCAAGCAGAGGGCAAGGGTCTTCAGATTGATTCAGAATGTTCCTCAATTCACCCCTTCTATCCTCGCACCCTTCCTGTTATGGGCACACTCATTCCCTGAGGATTTCACCCTAGAGGCAGAGTGCCTGGCCAAGAGTTTCTGCAGTTCTGGAGTGGGGTCACCCACAACCCCAGGAAAACAGTTTAAAGATGGAGACATTCTGTTGACACAGAGGTCTCCGTATCCCTGCTTCCGGGAGACCAGGAGAGCCCTCAGGATTGTCTTCTCCAGTACTTGGACAGCTGGCTTGAGCCTGAGGAGGGGGCGTCTGGGTCTTTCTCAGAAACTGGGGGCATTTGAGGCTTTTGCCTTGTACCCTTAGGGATTATCCCTTTAGCTCACAAAGAGGCCCCTTCTTTGCCTACCTTTTGGCTCAGACTTGGGTTCAAAGACCCTTGCTGCACAGGCGTCAGTGGGTCTTTAACTTGCAGCTGGCCCTGAGGTAGTCATGGTGTTGGGACTGTCTTTTCAGCCAGGCTTTGGTGGGCAAGGGATAATCCTAGCCAGGGACTAAGCCCAGAATCCTCAGCAACTCCTGACTATGGTGAGGAGGATTTCAGATTTGAGGCAGGATAAATTTCCCCATAGGACTTCCCTTCTCTGGGGGTTTGGCACCAGAGACAGAAACCAGAGAACTCTGTAGTTCATTAGCCAGGATATTTAAGGTACATTAGGTGGGACCAGTATTCAAAGGTAAAAAAACCCTCCTTGGGCCAGGCGCAATGGCTCATCCCTGTAATCCCAGCACTTTGGGAGGCTGAGGCAGGCGGATCACGAGGTCAGGAGATCAAGACCATCCTGGCTAACACGGTGAAACCCCATCTCTACTAAAAATGCAAAAAAAAAAAATTAGCTGAGCGTGGTGGTGGGTGCCTGTAGTCCCAGCTACTCAGGAGACTGAGGCAGGAGAATGGTGTGAACCCGGGAGGCAGAGCTTGCAGTGAGCCGAGATCGCGCCACTGCACTCCAGCCTGGGCGACAGAGCGAGACACTGTCTCAAAAAAAAACAAAAAAGGCCGGGCGCGGTGGCTCAAGCCTGTAATCCCAGCACTTTGGGAGGCCGAGATGGGCGAATCACGAGGTCAGGAGATCGAGACCATCCTGGCTAACACGGTGAAACATACAAAAGCTTTGTATTTTTAACACGGTGAAAAATACAAAAACTAGCCGGGCGTGGTGGCGGGAGCCTGTAGTCCCAGCTACTCGGGAGGCTGAGGCAGGAGAATGGCGTAAATCCGGGAGGCGGAGCTTGCAGTGAGCTGAGATCCGGCCACTGCACTCCAGCCTGGATGACAGAGCCAGACTCCCTCTCAAAAAAAAACAAAAAAAAAACAAAACACAAAGAAACAAACAAACAAAAACCCTCTCTGCTAATGCTTCCCCCATGCTGTATTCTGGCTCATCAGCCACAGTACCTTAAATATCCAGGCATCCCTATCTGTGACCCCGAGACACTTGCATATTTTAACCTGATACCTCCCTTTTTATGACTATGCAATATCTAAAGTTCTCATCTTTTTTTTTTTTTTTTGAGACGGAGTCTCGCTCTGTCGCCCAGGCTGGAGTGCAGTAGCGTGATCTCGTCTCACTGCAAGCTCTGCCTCCCGGATTCTCGCCATTCTCCTGCCTCAGCCTCCTGAGTACCTGGGACTACAGGCGCCCGCCACTACGCCTGGCTAATTTTTTGTGTTTTTAGTAGAGACAGGGTTTCACCGTGTTAGCAAGGATAGTCTCGATCTCCTGACCTCGTGATCTGCCCGCCTCAGCCTCCCAAAGTGCTGGGATTACAGGCGTGAGCCACTGCGCCCGGCCCTTTTTTTGTATTTTTGATAGAGATGGGGTTTCACCACGATTGCGAGGATGGTCTCCATCTCCTGACCTCGTGATCCGCCCGCCTCGACCTCCCAAAGTGCTGGGATTACAGGCGTGAGCCACCGCACCTAGCCCAAAGTTCTCATCTTTTCCCTTGCCCTGTGGGCCCCTCACCATTCTTCCATCCCTACATATTCATGCACCCGTACACACACATGTGCTTATGGCAGATGCCTCTGGAGGGCAGAGCTGGGCTAGTGACATTTGCAGGTGGGTGGAAGGGGACCCCCCCATTAGGAGAGGGACGAGGGGTTGGGGATCCATCATCGTCAGTCCTCTCTGGTCAGAACCTACTGTCTTTCTTTGATCATACCCAGCCCAGGAGGAAGAAGACGTTGAGAAGTCAGCGGAAACTCACCTGTCAGGGAAAATTGGAGCTAAGAAACTGCGGAAGCTGGAGGAGAAACAAGCACGAAAGGCCCAGCGTGAGGCAAGCCGGAGGGATGGGATGCAGCTCTGGGAAGTGGGAAAGGGCCCTGCCTGCCTTTTCCCCTAAGGCAGACTCAGGGCTCCTTGCCTGCTGGGCTGGTGCTTGCTGCCTCCCTGACTCTGTCTCCTACCGCCTGGGTCTGTGTCCTGGCCCAGGCATTGCCTTCCCTAGTCTGTTTGGGAGGTGGGCACACTCTAGCTGGGGTGAGGGATGTGCCCCTATGAAGACCTCTCTCTAGGCAGAGGAGGCTGAACGTGAGGAGCGGAAACGACTCGAGTCCCAGCGCGAAGCTGAGTGGAAAAAGGAGGAGGAGCGGCTTCGCCTAGAGGAAGAGCAGAAGGTGAGGCCAGCCCCGACCCTGACTTCTGACCCTTGACCAGGCAGCCTTGCTTCTTATGCAGCTCCTTGGCACCTCCAACATAGAAGGTGGGCCATAGATCTGGCACAAGGGCAGGTTCTGGTTTATTTGTTCCCTAGGCTCCAGCACAGCCTGGAAAAGCAGCTGCTGAAAAGCAGAGCCCAGAGTGAGGATTCTTGTGCACGTGACTATTGAACTTTCAGGGAGCATGTGAGGAACACGAGGCAGGCAGGGCAGCTGGGCAAAGAAAGCCAGGAGAGGAGGAAGAGATGGCAGAGAGGTGATGGGGGTCTGGATCCTGAAGGCCTTGAGGCTGTTAAAGATCATTGTAAGAGATGGTGGCTGCATTGAGGGCCTGACATAGAGGAGGTGCTCAGGGAATGGGGACCACTGCAGTAAAGGTGACTAATGAACATTTGTTTGCCAGATGCTTCCTTTGTTCGGAGAACCAGGTTTCCAAAAAAGGGAACAGCGTAAAAACGTTGGGTATGTAGGGTTAGAGCCAGGGCTGCCCTAGCTGGGAAGACCTGTGACCTCTGACTGGCCTGTTGTCCCAGGATCCTGGATGTGGGTGCTGTGGCTGATAAGCCAGAATACAGCATAGGGGAGGAATTAGCAGAGAGGGTTTTTTACCTTTCTGAATATTTGTCCCACTTAATGTACCTTAAATATCCTGGCTCTTCTCCCCTGTCACCAGTTTCCCTTATCCTTAACATCTTACCTCACTTTAATACATTCCTCACAACTAATATTGACACATTATTAGTAACTAAACTCTAACATTATTCAGATTTTTGTTTATTGATTGATTAGGACAAGTCTTGTTCTATTGCCCAGGCTGAAGTGCGGTGGCACGATCTTGGCTCACTGCAACCTCTGACTCCCAGGCTCAAGCAATCCTCCCACCTTAGATCCCCCTCCCCACGAGTAGCTGGGACTATAGGTGTGCACCACCATGCCTGGCTAATTTTGTGTGTGTGTGTGTGGAGATTGGGTTTCACCATGTTTCCCAGACTGCTTTTGAACTCCTAGACTCAAGCAATCCTCTTCCCTTGGCCTCCCAAAGTGCTGGGATTACAGGTGTGAGCCACTGTGCCCAGCCTTAACAATTTTGAGGAGTCCTGGGCAAGTAGTTTGTAGAAGGTCCCTTAATTTGAGTTTGGTTGTTTTTCTCATGGTTAGACTGGGGTTATGGATCTGACTGAAGAAGACAATAAGTGAAGTTCCATCTTCAATGCAACATACTAAGCACGCAGGTTATCCCCTTCACTTATCCCTAATGTTGTTAACCTTGGTCGCCTGGCTGCGGTTTTGTTTGCCAGCTTTCTCCACTGTAATGTGACTGCTTTTTTCCCCTCTTCCCGTATTTCTTTGGAAAGAAGTCACTGTGCACAGCCCACACTTAAGGGTTGGGGGGTTGGAGTTCTTTTTTTTTTTTTTTTGAGACGGAGTCTCGCTCTGTCGCCCGGGCTGGAGTGCAGTGGCCGGATCTCAGCTCACTGCAAGCTCCGCTTCCCGGGTTTACGCCATTCTCCTGCCTCAGCCTCCCAAGTAACTGGGACTACAGGCGCCCGCCATCTCGCCCGGCTAGTTTTTTGTATTTTTTAGTAGAGACGGGGTTTCACCGTGTTCGCCAGGATGGTCTCGATCTTCTGACCTCGTGATCCACCCGTCTCGGCCTCCCAAAGTGCTGGGATTACAGGCTTGAGCCACCGCGCCCGGCCTTGGAGTTCTTACATAAATTATTTGGAAATCTCTTACAGGAGATATGTCTCTTCTTCCCTATTCATTACATATGAATGCAGTCTTTTTTTTTTTCCTGAGATGGAGTCCCACTCTGTCACCCAGGCTACAGTGCAATGGCTCAATCTGGGCTCACTGCAACCTCTGCTTTGCAGGTTCAAGCGATTCTCCTGTCTCAGCCTCCCAAGTAGCTGGGATTACAGGCACCCGCCACCACACCCAGCTAATTTTTGTATTTTTAGTAGAGACGGGGTTTCACCATGTTGGCCAGGATGGTCTTGAACTCCTGACTTCAGGTGATGCGCCTGCCTCAGCCTCCCAAAGTGTTGGGATTACCAGCATAAGCCATCGTGCGTGACCAGCCATTTTTTATATCTGTATAGACTCATGAGTATTTATTTTGTACTTTGTGTTGTAATCCAGTAACATGTTATTTCTTAATTTATTTTATTTTACTTTATTTTATTTATTTATTTTTTGAGACAGAGTCTTGCTGTGTCGCCCAGGCTGGAGTGCAGTGGTGCGATCTCAGCTCACTGCAAGCTCTGCCTCCCAGGTTCACGCCATTCTCCTGCCTCAGCCTCCCAAGTAGCTGGGACTACAGGCGCCCGCCATGCCTGGCTGATTTTTTTGTATTTTTAGTAGAGATGAGGTTTCACCATGTTAGCCAGGATGGTCCGGATCTCCTGACCTTGTGATCTGCCCACCTTGGGCTCCCAAAGTGCTGGGATTACAGGCGTGAGCCACTGCGCCTGGCAACATGTTATTTATTGTGTTGTTCAGATTGTTCCAGCTTTGACCACTGGGAGCCGTTTCATTTGGCTCCTGTGTACCTTTAACACACACTCGTTGTTTTGTTTTTTGAGTACTTAGTTTCTGGCACTGCAAGATGCCCCAGACTCATCTTGTATATTACTTGCCCCAGCTTTAGCTTTCTGTTTGAAGAAAATTTTTCTGAGTGCTCTGGAAAATGGGTTGAGGGAGGCTGTTGTACCAGGCAGTAGTGGTGATGGAGCAACATTGACAGACCGGGGAGTTTCCTGGAAGTTCGAGAAAGAAAAGACCAGGGAGTTTCCTGGAAGTTCGAGAAAGAAGTGGTCAGTAGGACCTCATTTCTGACCAGTTGGCTGTGTTAATTCACGGAGCCAGGGACCCAGGAGGAGGTCTAAGCATAGAAGAGCAGGTCCTAGGGTCTGTCTGCTGCCTGTGAGATGGCCCAGTAGGTGTGTCACATGGACCGTTGTGTGTTTGGGGGAAGAGATTCGGGTGGGGATACAAGTGTGGTAGTCACTGGCAAGGAAGGGGTTGATGCTTTGGGCATGGGCGAGGTGGCCCAGAGAATGTGGAGGAGAGAGAAGAGGCAGGGCTGAATGATGAAGGAGGCGGGAAGAATGGCCCAAGGAGCAGGAGGAAATCCAGGAGAGGGTGGGATCTGGAAGCCAAGGGAGGAAAGAAGGATCACTGAGAGGACAGGCATATGAGACCTGAAGGTTGTGCCTTGAGTTTGGTGAGTGGAGGGCATGGGTGAGACTGTGGCAGGAGTTGTTTCATAGAACTGGGAACACAGAAGCCAGACTGTAGTGGGCTGACTGGGTGAGTGGGTGGTGAGGAAATGCAGGGTTCACATTTGCTCATGAGGTTTGGACATGATGGGGTATGCTTAATGAGTTACACAAGGAAAGGATGGGTCAGGTGATTGGAGGGTATTGTAGAGTGGGGTCATGGTGGGGTTTTCAACAGATTTTTGCTAAGATCCCCTGAGCATGAAGGGCAGGAGCAGGGGCTGAGCAGCATTTGTCCAGGTGATGATGAAACTGATGACAAGAGGGGTCTCGGCCCATTGTTCAGCTTGGGGGATGGAGGAATGGGGGTCTTGAAGGAGCTCTGTCTCTGGGAAAACGCTGGGCTGTATGCTCTGGTGTCCTGCAGGGGTAGCAGCAACCAGAACAGGGATGGGGTGGGAACCTGCCCCCAATTCCTGACTTTTGCCTCCTGTGCCCACAGGAGGAGGAGGAGAGGAAGGCCCGCGAGGAGCAGGCCCAGCGGGAGCATGAGGAGTACCTGAAACTGAAGGAGGCCTTTGTGGTGGAGGAGGAAGGCGTGGGAGAGACCATGACTGAGGAACAGGTGGGCCTGCTGCCCCTGGGAAGCCCCTCTCTGTACCCATCAGTGCAGCCTGTGCCAGACCCAAGGCTAGCCACCCCATCCCAGATGTCCCGGCCAGGCAGTGAGAGGTGGGTGGGTGTCAGTACCAGCAGGGTTTAGCGGCCAGAGGCCTCGTCCTCAGCAGAGGCTGGTGCCTCCGAAACCCTTACCCTGGAAGGCTCTGCTGCTTGTGTAAGCAAGTGGTACATGCAGGTGGTCGGGTGGGCCCAAGGCAGGCTGCAGGCAGGTGGCCCTCAAGTGAGCAGGTGGTGCTTGGGTGGATGAGTACAGAACCCTGTGGCCTTGATAGGGGGTGCTCATCCTGATTTCTCTGCTTCTCTAGTCCCAGAGCTTCCTGACAGAGTTCATCAACTACA
Organism: Theropithecus gelada; assembly: GCF_003255815.1. Lineage (NCBI taxonomy): Eukaryota > Metazoa > Chordata > Mammalia > Primates > Cercopithecidae > Theropithecus > Theropithecus gelada. The sequence continues at coordinate 74,512,565 of NC_037678.1, read as the reverse complement.
TCAAGGTAAGCAGCCACGGAACAGAGCCTGAATGTCAGCTCCCTGCCTGGTGTGTGCAGGTCGGTTGCCTCCAGCAGGGGCTGCAGGCAGTGCATTCAGGCTCATGCAAGAGTGGGCAGGGGGGCCTAGAGGGGCAGAGCTGCAGGGTCCTGGCCAGGAGTGTTTCTCCCCGCTCCGACCCCGAAGGTAGAGAAGGACCTGGGTCTGTGTGGGAGGTGCAAGCCTTTGATCACTTCCTCACACTCAGTTTGACAGTTTCCCTGCTCTTCAGACCCCACGCTCAGTGAGTCAGTGTGTTTTCAAGTCTCTTCACATGTGTTTTCTGTCAGTTCTGTCACACTGAGGCTCCACTGAGTTGAAACAAGCATCCTCTGCCATGTGCTCCTGACTGGGAACTTGGGTCTTTCAGAGGAAACAGGATGGTGTTTCCTTTGGAGTCTAGGGTGGGGCGGCAGTGTGTCCCCTTCTGTCTGCAGCCACTGCGCAGGCCGCCTCAATGCTGCTCCAGGTTGCATAAGCACATCCTACTTTGCTTTGCTGCTAAGCAACTTCTCTCCCACGAAGGATGCCATGAGGGGAGAGGTTTTCAAGTGCAACTCAGAGGTGCAGAGGCGGCTGAGGGAAGGAGTGCAGAGGGAGCGGGGGCGGTGGTGGGGGTGCTACTAGGGGCTGCCAAGGACCCAGGGCTTGCATAATCCTCCCGCCACCTCTCCTGAAAGAGAGCAGGGTTTAGACGCCTGCCGACAGTGAGGGACTGGGCTCACAGCCTTGAGTCTGGGGTTCCTAAGTGGGGAAAATGCTGGCAGCTTTGACAGGGTCCTGTCTGCTCAGGCTGTGTGCACTCCCCGCTCATGGAGCCCTTTCTCTACCCTGGCACACTTGATTAGGGGCTGCGACCGGGCAGAATATCTCTCACACTTGCCTACTGCTGTTTGGAACTTGTCCCCGCCTACCCAGTAGGCAGTAAGATGGTCCTGAAGCCCCTTCCCTGGAAGCCTTCCCAGGTGGAATTAGAGGAGGGGGTCAGCTTCAGCATCTCTCTTTACTCTGCAGAAACCAGAAGAAAGGTCCCCAGTTCTAGCCCTCACTTTTGGTGGCTCCCTGGAGGTACCATTCTCTGGGAGTTCTCCAAACTCTTTTGGAGCTTAGAAGTTTTTCCAGCTTGTCCGGGCACAGTGGCTCACACCTGCAATCCCAGCACTTTGGGAGGCTGAGGCAGGCGGATCACTTGAGGTCAGGAGTTTGAGACTAGCCTGGGCAACATGTTGAAAACCCATCTCTGCTAAAAATACAAAAATTAGCCAGGCATGGTGGTGCACACCTGTAGTCCCAGCTACTCAGGAGGCTGAGGCAGGAGAATCACTTGAACCCAGGAGGTGGAGGTTGCAGTGAGGCAAGATGGTGCCACTGCACTCCAGCCTGCGCAACAGAGTGAAACTCCATCTCAAAAAAAAAAAAAAAAAAAAGTTTTTCCAGCCTGTGCTGGCTAATTCTTCTAGAGCTGCTATCTTGCAAGGAAAAGGAGGACTTCTGAAATTCAGTCTGTCTGCTCTCCTCCTTGCTCCAAAGGGATGGGCCTTTTTGCCTTAAGATTTCAGAACTGGAGGAACATGCCTGCACCCAGCATTGTTTATGAGAGGTGTAGGGTTCACTCGGTCTTATTCCATTCTCCTGTCTGACCATGGCTGGGCTCAGGTGATCTTCCCGCCTCCACCTCCCGAGTAGCTGAGACTGCAGGTGTGTGCCTCCACACCTAGCTTGTTTTATCAAACGTGTTTTGGCCCCAGCAGCACCTCAGGCCAGGTCATCGGGGAGCACCTGGGGTGACTTCATGTTCTTGCACCACACTGTCACTGAGAGCCCACTGCCTGATCCCTGTTTTGTAGGTAGAGGCCAGCTGACCACGTCACCTTGTCCTCGCCCATCCTGGCCCAGCTGCCTCTCGCTTGCCTTCCTGCTTGCAAATACGGCTTGGCATTTCAAACAAGTCACATGCTATCTGCAGTCAGGGAGGTGTCACCATGTCAGTCCTCCCCCAGCTCATTTGAGGTGGAGGATTCACAGAAATGCAAAAGAACGGTCTTTTCTCAAGTCCTGTGCTGTCTGTTGGGGTAGTGGGGGCAGGTGCCTGTGTGGACACAGCAGCAGACCCTTCACCGCACCCTTGGGAACTCAGATTTCTACTGAGGGCATGAGGAAGCACTTGGAGCATGGAACACGGCTGTGCTGGAAAGCACTCAGCGGTGTTAGTGACAGTGATTTTAAGGGTGGGCTCAGTGCCTCAGATGGTATGAAGAGGATGGATAAAAAGTGTGGGTGTGTCAGGTTATGGGGGACCAGGCCAGTGGGGCGGCAAGCAAAGGCAAGGCAGGAGTGGGTCCCCACGGCCTCTACTGAGAGACCTTGGCTTGCTCGGGCCTTTATCTGCTCTCCCTCTTGTCCATGTACTCACCTGTCTCACCAGCCAGACTTCGAGCTCCAGGGCGGGGGCTATGGCTTGTTCAGCATGTGTCCCTCATACCTTTTTAGGGCCTTGTTCTAGTAAGTCCTCAGCAAACATAAGTCCTGGTGACAGTTATTTAAAATAGCTTTTGGTGACTCTCACCGCCTCCTTCCTCCCTATGGTGCATCCCCTTCAACTTGTCCATGATGTTAAAAAGAGATGGCTGGATGCAGAGGATGGTGGCAGCTGTGCTCTGATTTCCACTCATGCGTGTCTCGGAGTCCAGGACAGGGCCCGTGAGGCAGGTGGTTGTTTTGAGTAGATTCCTTCCTCGCAAGAAGGGGAATGAGAGGGTTTATGATTGTGCAGGTCTCTGTCAATGGGTGGTTGTGAGAGAGACAGAGTGTGTGTGTGTGTGTGTGTGTGTGTCAGGGGAGCAAGGCTGTCCCACAGGAGTGTGTACAGTGTTTATCCAGCCACCCAGATCAGATCAGAATGCGAACCTGGACGGTGCCCATGCCTAGAGGGATTTGCCCAAGCTCAGCCTCTCTCTCTTTTCCTCCTCCTTTTTGTAGCAGTCCAAGGTTGTGCTCTTGGAAGACCTGGCTTCCCAGGTGGGCCTGCGTACTCAGGTAAGCCCTGGAACGTGCCCTGCTGTGTGCAGTGTGGCCAGGGGTCTGTGTGGCTAGCAGAGAGGACCTGCCCTAAAGACAGAGTCTTAATGCACCCTCTACCCTGTCCCCAACCAAGAGTGAGTAGTGCACAGAAGTCTCCTGGCACCCTAGGAATCCTGCATTTTTAATGGATGGAAGAACAGGCAGGAAAGAAAAAAAAAAATCCAAACCCCATCACTCTGCCAGCCCCTGTGACCAAAGCAGCCCAAATCAGTTACCTTGACAACTCTCTTGCACAGACTGCACCAGCCTATGTTGCAAGCATCACCACTGCCCTGCTTCTAACAGGAGAGATCCTCTTTTGGGGGCTTGCAGGGCCCAAGACCAGAGCCCCTTCTACCCAGGGCCCTTCCAAAGGCGAAGCACAGAGTCACATTTAGGGGCTAGCATGAGAGGGAAATAAAGAGATTTGGCTGTAGTGGGAGGGAGGTTTCAGTGCTTTTTCTGGGGACATTGGTGCCTGTCTCTACTCTGAGAATTGTTCTCCTCATAGGACACCATAAATCGCATCCAGGACCTGCTGGCTGAGGGGACTATAACAGGTGAGAGGATAAGAGCCAATCACTGCAGTCCTGGCCTTGGAGAGTGTCTAGCCACACGGGCTGCAGGGATGTGCTGCAGAGGCAGGATGACCACCCAAGATCGGGGGAGGGGTGTGCAACAAGGGGCACTGAGTAGTTGGATGCAGTTACAAGGAGGACGTGCCAGGGCCTGGAGATGGTGGCAGTGGGAGAGGACAGACAGGGCAGCCTGATTCGACTCTCCTAGCAGGACTGGATGCAGCCGGGAAAGGCCAGGCAGGCAGGAGGCCTGAAGGGCCCTGAGCCAGCTGTGAAGGAGTAGGTGGGCATTCTCAGGCCAGATGGGGAACGCCCAGGAGGCCTCAGCCCCACAACCTGCATATCCCCACAGGTGTGATTGACGACCGGGGCAAGTTCATCTACATAACCCCAGAGGAATTGGCCGCCGTGGCCAACTTCATCCGACAGCGGGGCCGGGTGTCCATCGCCGAGCTTGCCCAAGCCAGCAACTCCCTCATCGCCTGGGGCCGGGAGCCCCCTGCCCAAGCCCCAACCTGACCCCAGTCCTTCCCTCGGACTCAGAGTTGATGTGGCCTACCTGGCTGTACATCTTCATCCCTTCCCACCATCCTGGGGAAGTGACAGAGTGTGGCCAGGCAGTTATAGATTAAAGGCCTGTGAGTACTGCTGAGCTTGGTGTGGCTTGGTGTGGCAGAAGGCTTGGCCTGGGATCCTAGATGAGCACGTGAAATTTAGGCCTCAGAATGTATCTGAGAGGTGGGGAGGGTCCCTTGGAAGCTGGTGAAGTCCTATTCTTCTTATGAATCCATTCATTCAAGAAAATAGCATGTTGCACATTTACTCTGTTCCTTTGTGCCCTGGAAGCCCTGCCCCCAAGACCTAGATAAGGTCTTTCTCTTCTTCTGCCCCCACTCAAATTAGAAGTGGGGAACCTCTTGGGCCACATCTCTGTTAACTGGGAAAGGGAGGTCTTATGGGTATTTTTTAACAGATTAGGAGCCCTAAGTAGGGCTGAGAGCCAGTGGGGAGAAGAATTAATGAGAAGCATCAAGGATAGAGTCCTAGGGAGCATCAGCCTTTAAGAGGCAGGGTGGGGGGTCAGTGAAGGAGAGAGCCATTTGCAGGGCAGGTAGAAGGAAGGAGAGGACCTGCTTGAGCTGGCTATAATTGTGCAGCAGAGGGACACTGCTCATATGGGAAATCACATGAATTCAACTCTACATCCTTGACAAAAAGTTTAAATGGTGTGGGTGATTCCACCCACTGGTGGATGTGAGAACCATATGCTCAGGAGTGGGTGGGATGGGAGGGAGGTGTGTACCTCCTGGAGGGTCGGTCACTCTGGTTCCTGTGGGCTGTTCATGGCATGAGCATCCTGCTGTGCTGAGGGTGAGGCACATGTTTAAATGTGTATTTATGCAAAGTGATCCCTAACATAAGCCCCCTACTTCCTCTGATGCCTGGTGGAGGAGGCAGCTTGCTGTTCTGGCCCAGGAGGAAACTCTCCCTGGATGGCGATGGGGAAACAGTACGTCAGGTTCCAGGGAAGAGCCTTCCTTAGGAGTTGCCAAGGGTGTTTTTGACTCATTGGGTGCCATAAGTGTTGACTGTAGAACCTAAATTCCAAGAAAGGTATGACTCTGCTACTTCTATCAGCAACGGGTACTTGTCATCACCTGGAGCGTGAAGGGCCACATGCATTGTTTGGAAGGCCATCTGGAGCCTACATTCTAGTAGGAGAGGAAAGAAACAGATGTAGCCAACCACAGTATGGGGTGGAAACATAAAATTACAAAGGGAAAAAAAGAAGAGATGACTTACAGTTAGATCACTGGTCCTTAGCCTGGTTGCTCATTGGCTTCACCTAGGGAGTTTTTAGTAGTCTCATGCCAGCCCTGTTGCACCCAGGACCAGTTAAATCAATCTCCGAGGGCGCAGTCAGGGAGCATCAGTAGGAGATTCCAATGTGCAGCCAAAGTTGAGAGCTAGGGAACAGATGGGGGTGGGGTGGAGAGGCAGGCCAACAAGTTGCAAGTAATTCAAATCTCCATTGGAAGGGGTTTCTCACAGAGCAAGGCGGCAGCTCCAGGGCTGTCTAGTCCTTTCCCTCAGCCATCCTCTGCCACTGCCATGCAGATAGCAAGATGGCCAAGGTAGCCCCTGCCCCAGCATCCCGTGCTTAGGACAGTACCCGAAGGCCAGGAGTGGGAAAAGGCACATTCCTTCCTCACATCCTGGAAGCACCCAGATATTCTTCATGTCCCATGGGCTTAGTGTGGAGGAAAAAAACTTATGATCCTTTGAGCATTATTTAGTGCTCAATTAATACATTTATTAAATGAATAGTTTATTAAATAAAAGTAAACATTTTTCTAAATATATACAAACTACTTTCACAACTAAAAAATGAAAAAATAAAGGGAAAAATGAAAAAATGAAATTTAATGCTTTTTTTTTTTTTTTTTTTTGAGGCAGAGTCTTGCTCTGTCGCCCAGGCTGTAGTGATCTTGGCTCACTGCAACCTCCGCCACCCAGATTCAAGCGACTCTCCTGCTTCAGCCTCCTGAGTAGCTGGGATTACAGGAGCATGCCACCACTCCCGGCTAATTTTTGTATTTTTAGTAGAGACAGGGTTTCACTTTGTTGGCCAGGCTGGTCTCGAACTCCTAACCTCAGGCGATCCACGGATCCGCCTGCCGCAGCCTCCCAAAGTGCTGGGATTACAGGCGTGAGCTACCGCACCCGGCTGTAGACCAGACAGTATTATAATGATTACATTACTGATCTGTACATGTGACACTAAAACTGATTATAAACACTTCACTAGCTCTACTTTTTTTTTTTCTTGAGATGGAAAACTCTGTCACTTAGGCAGAAGTGCACTGGCGCAATCTTGGCTAACTGCAACCTCCACCTCCCACGTTCAAGTGATTCTCCTGCCTCATCCTCCCGAGTAGCTGGGATTAGAGGCATGCACCACCACACCTGGCTAATTTGTGTATTTTTACTAGAGACGGGGCTTCATCATGTTGGGCAGGCTGGTCTCAAACTCGTGACTTCAAGTGATCCCCCCGCCTCAGCCCCCCAATGTGCTGGATTACAGGCATGAGCCACTGTGCCCGGCCTTGCTAGCTCTAATTAAATTTTATTTATTTATTTGAGAGGGAGTCTCACTCTGTCCCTCAGGCAGGAGTGCGGTGGCACGATCTCAGCTCACTGAAACCTCCACCTCCCAGGTTCAAGTGATTCTCCTGCCTCAGCCTCCTGAGTAGCTGAAATTACTAGCGCCCTCCACCACACCTGGCTAATTTTTTGTATTTTCAGTAGAGACAGGGTTTTGCCATGGTTGCCAGGCTAGTCTCAAACTTCTGACCTCAGGTGATCCGCCCGCCTTGGCCTCCCAAAGTGCTGGGATTATAAGCATGAGCCCCTATGCCTGGCTTTTAATTTTTACTTTTGTCTGAGGGTAGTTTTCAATTACTCTGGAGCACCAGGATTACTGTATTAGCTGAGGACATAGATATGACTGATGGATGATGATTCAGAACCAAGGACTCAAGACTTCATTGTAATTCTTTTAAATTTTTATTTATTTTATTTTTATTTTTTTGAGATGGAGTCTCACACTGTCGCCCAGGCTGGAGTGCAATGGCATGATCTTGGCTCACTGCAAGCTCCATCTTCTGGGTTCAAGTGATTCTCCTGCCTCAGCCTCCCAAGTAGCTGGGATTACACATGCCCACCACCACGCCCTGCTAATTTTTTGTATTTTTAGTAGAGATGGGGTTTCACTATGTTGGCCAGGCTGGTCTTGAACTCTTGACCTCATGATCCGCCCGCCTTGGCCTCCTAAAGTGCTGGGATTACAGCCATGAGCCACCACACCCAGCCAACGTCATTGTAATTCTCACCTGAGTCTTTTACTTGTTGGGTAGTCCCTTTTTCTTTTCTTTCTTTTTTTTTTTTTAATTAGTATTGTTATTTTTTTGAGACAGAGTCTCACTCTGTCACCCAAGCTGGAGTGCAGTGGCGGGATCTCAGCTCACTGCAACCTGCATCCCCAGGGTTCAAGCGATTCTGCCTCAGCCTCCCGAGTAGCTGGGACCACAGGTGCATGCTACCACGCCCAGCTAATTTTTGTATTTTTAGTAGAGACGGGGGTTTCACCATGTTGACCTCCCAAAGTGCTGGGACTACAGGCATGAGCCACTGTGCCCAGCCTGGTGGTGCCTTTTTCATAGTTAGATTTTAGAACCCTTGACTCACAGCCCAGCCCAACACAGGTCTATTTTGATACCACTCGTGCCCTATAGAGTCCAGTAACTTCTCTTTCTTTTGGATCTTCAAGGCCTATTATTGACAGGTTCTAGATTGGAGTTATATTACACAGTTTTTCAAAAAATAGTTATTTATAAGATTAACCAGGAGCTGAAAATTATTGAAAAACTGGGAATGGGTACATGGAGGTTGTACTCATTTTCTCTCTTCTTTCTTTTTTGTGTTTTGTTTTTGTTTTTGTTTTTTTTTGAGACGGAGTCTTGCTCTGTCGCCCAGGCTGGGGTGCAGTGGCCAGATCTCAGCTCACTGCAAGCTCTGCCTCCCGGGTTTACGCCATTCTCCTGCCTCAGCCTCCCAAGTAGCTGGGACTACAGGCGCCCACCACCTCGCCCGGCTAGTTTTTTGTACTTTTTAGTAGAGATGGGGTTTCACCGTGTTAGCCAGGATGGTCTCGATCTCCTGACCTCATGATCCACCCGTCTCGGCCTCCCAAAGTGCTGGGATTACAGGCTCTTTTTTGTTTTTAAGATAAGCTCTAGCTCTGTTGCCCAGGCTGGAGTACAGTGGCACAATGTCAGTTCACTGCACCTCAACTCAATGGGCTCAAGCCATCCTCTCAACTCAGCCTCCTGAGTAGCTGAGGACTTACAGGTGTGCACCACCATGCCCGGCTAATTTTTTAATTTTTTGTAGAGATGGGGTTTTGCCATGTTGCCTAGGCTGGTCTCGAACTCATGAGCTCAAGCAATCCACCTGCCTTGGCCACCCAAAGTGCTGGGATTACAGGCGTGAGCCACCGCAGCCAACCATCTATTTTCATACATGTTTAAACTTTTCTATAACAAAACATAAAGAGCCCTAGACGGCCTTGTGTATCCTTGGCTCATGCTAAACCTTGAGAAAATGGGCTAAAATAGCTGGGTTATGTGAAGCCACCAGTAATATGGTGGCAGTTCAGTGATTCCCCCAGGCTACCACAGTGATACTGATACCAGATGCATGTTGGATTTTTGTTTTTTGAGACAAAGTCTCACTCTTTTGCCCAGGCTGGAGTATAGTGGTATGATCATGGCTCACTGCTGCCTCAAACTCCTGGGCTCAAGGGATCCTCCCACCTCAGCCTCCCTAATAGCTAGGACTACAGGAGCACTCCACCATGCCCAGCTAATAAATATATATTTTGGTAGAGACAGGATCTCACTATGATGCTCATGGTGGTCTTGAACTCCTGGGCTCAAGTGATCCTCCTACTTCGGCCTCCCAAAGCACTGGGATTATAGCCATGTACCACTGCACCCAGCCTGTACTGAGAATCTTTATAACAGAACATTATTTAAACACATCTGAAATATGTCATAAAAAAATAATGTAATTTATGGGGAGCTTAGTGAGTACAAGGCATGATTTTGAACACCCTAGGGAAGTAGTGAGCAAAACACGGCCCCAGCCACAAGTAGGGGTTAGTGCAGTGGTATTAAATCTGACAGCGAGACCAATCAATCACAAGCCAGCAAGTGCACAGCCAGATGCTGGAGTGTATGAAAGGGACCAGTGGATAATAGCAGAGGCCTTCCAGGCTAGAGGGAGGACAGGTGCAGAGATCTGGAGTGGAGAATAAGGCCTGTGGTTCCCTGAGGGGAGCATGGAGTGTTGGGAGGAGGAAAGGCCAGGGCAAATGAGAGACAAAGCTGGAAAAGGAGGCTGGGACCTGGCTGGGAAAGACTGAGCCTGGGGATCTGAGCTATGTTTGGTAAGCCTGGGTGGGGAAGAGGTGGGAATGTTTATTTACTTAGTGTTTTGAATCTGTTAACTCGTATCTTTTTTTTTTTTTTGAGACAGAGTCTCGCTTTGTCGCCCAGGCTGGAGTGCAGTGGCGCGATCTCGGCTCAGTGCAAGCTCCGCCTCCCGGGTTCACGCCATTCTCCGGCCTCAGCCTCCGAGTAGCTGGGACTACAGGCGCCCGCCACCTTGCCCGGCTAATTTTTTGTATTTCTTAGTAGAGATGAGGTTTCACCATGTTAGCCAGGATGGTCTCGATCTCCTGACCTCGTGATCCACCCGTCTCGGCCTCCCAAAGTGCTGGGATTACAGGCTTGAGCCACCGCGCCCGGCCTAACTCATATCTTAAAACCTTTACATCACTGTATCCCACAAATTGTCATTACACCATCAACTTCTCCCTCCACAAGCCACTGGACTGTTTGAGAATATCCCTCAAGTCTTCATGCGTTCGTGCCTCAACCCCAAGATTGGAGACAGCTATTCCCCTAAGGTTGTGTTGTTCAGATTCTTTTAACAGTATCTCTTAGTAAGAAATCCATTTTCCTATGTGTGGATTTACGCATATAGATACATGAAGCAGGCGTTTCACAGTACAATCCTTTTGGTTTGATGCATGTTGATTCTTGCCTCTCTATTCTGTTTTATTGCCAATGGTGACTAAATTGATTTTACAACTAACAGATCTTGACCTACAGTTTGAAAAACAGAGTACTAAAGAGTCTTGTTTCCTTTACTGAGAACAGGGCAAGGATGAGTATCTGGGTAGAGTTGTGCGTTGTACATAACCTTTGATAGTCATATAGTTGTACCAAAAACAATTTCAGTAGTGACACTAAAAAACATTTTGACTTGATTTATCCTGACAGCATACATAATTTTTGACTGGCTAATACATTATTTGATTATTAATTACAGCAAAATGGATAAGGGAACCTTATAAGAAAACATACCAAATACCAATGCTGTAACATTACACTTATTTAAATATAACCTTTTGCTTATAGCTTGGTAGATTTACTCTGACTGGTTTTTAGTCATTTTAACTTTCTATTTTACATTTACTATTTACATTTCTGCCATATGACACAAAAACACATCTATAATATAATAAAACTAAAACTCTTAATGTTCTAACTGTTCAGAACTGAGTAACAGACTTAATTCCTCAATTGCTGTAGGAGATTTTCCTTTAGCTGTTTCTCAGCAAGGTAAGTCAAGTCACCTTGTTGAGCTAAACTCCACAGTTCCCTGTGTTGTTCACATAATAGTGTAGTTGTGTGGACATGTGCTTGCTGTCTAGTTGGGTAGTTGTCTTTTTTTTTTTTTTTTTGAGATGGACTCTCGCCCTGTCACCCAGGCTGGACAATGGTTCTGTCTTGGCTCACTACAACCTCCACCTCCCGGGTTCAAGTGATTCTCCTGCCTCAGCCTCCCGAGTAGCTGGGATTATAGGCATCTGCCATCATGCCTGGCTAATTTTTTTGGGCTTTTTTTTTTTTTTTTTTTTTGACAGTCTCACTGTGTTGCCCAGGCTGGAGTGTGATCACAGCTCAGAGTTTAAGATCAGCCTGGGCAACATGGTGAAACCCCATCTCTACCAAAAAAAAAAAAGACAGAAGTTAGCCAGGTGTGGTGGTGTGCACCTGTAGTCCCAGCTACAGGAAGCTGAGTGAGACCAAAAAAAAAGGACCTACATGCTCTACATGTTTCACAGGTGCATGTATGATGCAGAGGCACTCACTTGAAGTGGTGACTTGTGTTCCTTTCGCTTTGTATCTAAATATCTTGAAATGAGGCTTACAGGGTATAGGTACAGATGAGTCTGTTAGTATCATATAAACAATGCGTCAATTACATAAAAACAGAATCAGACGTTACAGGGGGACCTTGTGGAACATACAAAAAACATAAACCATTTTCTATCTTGGTAAAATGCAATTAGTAAAGAATAGTGTTAAGAGAGAATATAGTTTTTAATTTTTTGTATATTTTTCCTTTAACTTTTATATTTATTTATTTATTTATTTTCACTTTTTGAGACGGAGTCTCGCTCTCTCAGGCTGGAGTGCAATGGTGCGGTCTCGGCTTACTGCAACCTCTGCCTCCTGGGTTCAAGCGATTCTGCTGCCTCAACCTCTCGAGTAGCTGGGATTACAGGCGCCTGCCACCATGCCTGGCTAATTTTTGTTTTTTTTTGTTTTTTTTTTGTTTTTTTTAGTAGAGATGGGTTTTCACCATGTTGGCCAGCCTGGTCTCAAACTCCTGGCCTCAGGTGATCCGCCCACCTCAGCCTCCCAAAGTGCTGGGATTATAGGCGTGAGCCACCACGCTCGGCCTTAAATTTTATTTTTCACAGACCCTGTGTGTGTGTGTGTGTGTGTGTGTGTGTATGTGTGTATAAACATCAACTCGGCTGGGCGCGGTGGCTCACGCCTGTAATCCCAGCACTTTGGGAGGCCAAGGTGGGCGGATCACCTGAGGTCAGGAGTTCGAGACCAGCCTGGCCAACATGGTGAAACCCCATCTCTACAAAAATACAAAAGTTAGCCGAGCATGATGGCGGGTGCCTGTAATCCCAGCTGTGTGAGAGGCTGAGGCGAGAGAATTGCTTGAACCCAAGAGGCGGAGGTTGCAGTGAGCCGAGATCGTACCGCTGCACTTCAGCCTGGGCGACAGGGCGAGACTCTGTCTCAAACAAACAAACAAACACAAAAAAAACACATCAGCTTATAAAACAGTCATAAAAGACCCCAGCATTCTTGGATTATAATCATTTCAGTTACTTTTATATTGGCTTAGATAACCCCCAAGACCTTTACTGGTAATTCCCAGGAATTTTTGGCCCAATTCCAGAAGTTTTCATTTCCTCATAAAGTAAGCACAGCTGTAAAAGGCTTTAGTACAAACATTCAAACTTTAGCATGAATTAAAGTGCCTTGTCTGCCCCCTAATTTGCTGTTCAGAGGTAATGGCAAGCAGTCATCTCAGAGAGGTAAACCCAGATCCCCTTCTGGACAAGTTGGTGGGTAGGACCCCAAAGGATTGCAATAGTCTTTCCTAATCTGATAGGTTTTGGTCTGCATCTCTTCAGTATCAATAAGGATATAAATGTTTTCAACTGCTTATTGGCTATCTGGATTCATAGTGATATATATCTATATGTATATTTATTTATTTATTTTTTGGGACAGAGTCTTGGCTGTGTCACCCAAGCTAGAGTGGAGTGGCATCTCGGCTCACTACAACCTCTGCCTCCCGGGTTCAAGTGATTCTCCTGCCTCAGCCTCCCAAGTAGCTGGGATTACAGGCACATGCCACCACGCCTGGCTGATATTTGTATTTTTAGAAGAGACGGGGTTTTGCCATGTTGGCCAGCCTGGTCTCGAACTTCTGACTTCAGGTGATCCACCTGCCTCGGCCTCCCAAAGTGCTGGGATTACAGGCATGAGCCACCACACCCAGCCCTAAGTGATATATTTCTTTTACCTATTTATCTGTAGACCTAGGGTTTTCGTGATTTCATTCATCATTCAACAATGTTGTGTCTATTATGTATTTGTATTCATTTTCTACTGCTGCTGTAACAAATGACCAAATCTTAGTGGCATAAAACTACACAAACTTATTATCTTATGCTTCTGTAGCTTAGAAGTCCAATGTGAGTCTTCTGTGCTAAAATATAAGGAAGGACTGTGTTCCCTTTCTGGAGGTTCTTTTCCAGCTAGAGGCCACCCACATTTCTTGGCTCATGGCCCCCTTCTTCTATCTGCAAAGCCAGTTATATTGCATCTCTCTGATCATTCTTTCCTAGTCACATCTCCATCTCACTCTTTCTGCTGTCCTCTTTCACTTTTAAGAATACTTGTGATGACACTGGGCCTACCTGGATAATCCAGGCTAATCTTCCTATTTTAAGGTCAGCTGATCAAAACCTTAATTCTATCTACAACCTTAATTTTGGTTGGCCGTGTAACAACATATTCACAGGTTCTGGGGATTAGGATTTGGACATTTTGGGTGGGGGGCATTATTCCGCTTACTCTAGAGTATTAAGAGAGATATGATTTTTTTAAATTTATATTTTAAATATGTTTCTAAAGACAGTCAAAAAGGAAAATGAGTTTATTTGGAAGAATAAACAGGTAAGTAAGCTCTGAAAATGTAGAAATAGCAAAGGATTAAGATATTAAATATTTGCCCAGCTGTGGTGCCTCACATCTGTAATCCTAGCACTTCGGGAGGCAGAGGCAGGAGGATTACTTGAGGTCAGGAATTCATTACCAGCCTGGGCAACTTACCAAGACCCCTTCTCTACAAAAAACTTTTTTATTTTTTATTTTTTATTTTTTTTTGAGACGGAGTCTCGCTCTGCCGCCCAGGCTGGAGTGCAGTGGCCGGATCTCAGCTCACTGCAAGCTCCGCCTCCCGGGTTCACGCCATTCTCCTGCCTCAGCCTCTCGAGTAGCTGGGACTACAGGCGCCCGCCACCGCGCCCGGCTAGTTTTTTGTATTTTTTAGTAGAGACGAGGTTTCACCGTGTTAGCCAGGATGGTCTCGATCTCCTGACCTCGTGATCCGCCCGTCTCGGCCTCCCAAAGTGCTGGGATTACAGGCTTGAGCCACCGAGCCCGGCCTCAAAAAACTTTTTTAAAAGGAAGCTGGGCATATCTGTAGTCCTGCCTCCTCAGGAGACTGAGGCAGGCAGGCAGGAGGATCACTTGAGTCTAGGAATTCGAGGCTGCAGTGAGCTGATTGTGCCAAAGTGCAAAAATTACATTACTGCCTAGACTGCTTTCTTCTGCCATATGACCTGTGATCCCACAATCTCAAGGTAGCCCATGTTTAATCTCATATGTATCTTTCCTGAATTTTCTATGCACATACATATATATTCTTTGAAAAAGAACAGAGGGGCTGGGCACAGTGGCTCACACCTTTAATCCCAGCACTTTGGGAGGCCAAGGCGGGCAGATTACCTGAGGCCAGGAGTTCAAGCCATCCTGTCCAACATGGTAAAACCTCGTTTCTACTAAAAATAAAAAAATTAGCTGGGCATGGCCAGGCATGGTGGCTCACACCTGTAATCCCAACACTTTGGGAGGCCCAGGCGGGTAGATCACCTGAGGTCAGGAGTTCGATACCAGCCTGGCCAACATGGAGAAACCCCGTCTTTACTAAAAACACAAAATTAGCCAGACGTGGTGGCGCACGCCTGTAATCCCAGCTACTCGGGAGGCTGAGTCAGGAGAATCGCTTGAACCCGGGAGGCAGAGGTTGCAGTGAGCCGAGATGGCGCCATTGCACTCCAGCCTGGACAGTAAGAGCGAAACTCCGTCTCAAAAAAAAATTAGCCAGGCATGGTGGCGGGCACCTATAATCCCAGCTACTCGGAAGGTTGAGGCAGGAAAATCGCTTGAACCCAGGAGGCGGAGGTTGCAGTGAGCCGAGATCATGCCACTGCATTCCAGTCTGGGTAACAGACTAAGACTCCATCTCAAAAAAAAAAAAAAAAAAAAAGGTAGAGGGACTCTCTGTTTTGGGGGCTGCTCAATAAATAAATAATCATAGTAGAAAAATTAGAGCATGATAGGTTGATAGTTATACATATGATTATGCCACAGCTTTTTTCACTTACTGTGGTCATCTTTCTGTGTCAACACAGGCATTCATGTCCTTCTTTTAAATATTAATAGCTGTCTATTGTTACATTGCATTGGATGCCTTGTAATATATTTAATCAATCTTCTATTAATAGATTGATGTATTTACAAGGTTTTCTTTTTTTACTTTTACAATCAGTACATTAGTTACTGTCTTCAGACATATGACATATTATTAGTGATGTTATCTCTTCCCAAGAAATGAGATTGCTGGGTCCAAGGATGTACACATTTCATATTTTTATATACTATCCAATTGTCCTGCCAAAAGGCTGTACCAATTTATACCCTCAAAAATGCTATGTGAGGCTAGGTGCAGTGGCTCACACCTGTAATCTGAGCACTTTGGGAGGCCAAGGCGGGTGGATCACTTGAGCTCAGTAGTTTGAGACTAGCCTGGAAAACATGGCAAAAACTTGTCTCTACAAAAAATACAAAAATTAGCTGGACATGCTGGTAAATGCCTATAGTCCCAGCTACTCGGGAGGCTGAGGCAGGAGAATCACTTGAACCCAGGAGGCGAAAGTTGCAGTGGGACAAAACGGTGCCACTGCACTCCAGCCTGGCAACAAGAGCGAGACTCCGTCTCAAATAATAAATAAATAAATAAATAAATAAATATTAAAAAAATAAAAAGAATTATTGACTTCTGGTAAAATCAAGAGGGCCTCAAATGGTCTAGCTGTAAGGTGCCCTCCTGCTGTGTTCTGTGGGTAAGGTCCCCTAGCCAATCCTTTCATCAAATGAACCAGGAGAAGTTCCTGCTTATCTCTTAATAGTAGGCTTCAGTTCCCTGCCAGTCTGTAGAATTATTCAAACAAGCCAGTTACCTCCCATACAGGAACCAGGGAGCACCTCACTCTCTTATCACTACAAAGCCTGCCCTCCACAACCCCTGGTGGTTCACTCCATTCCTGAGTGCACCTCCTGTGTGGCCCTGCATGGCTTGTGGTGCCCTTTCCCATTGAGTATGTAACTAATGAACTGCAGTAAATCTCACCTGTCCAGTGTCAGGTGTTGTGTTTGGTCACTGCCATCACATGAAAGTGGGAACCCCTCCCTCAGCTATGGGGCAAAGAGGACGTGATTAAAACAAACATTCAAAAGACTAATGATATCCCATGCTGGTGAGGCTGTAGGGAAACAGGAACTCATGTAGCTTTTTTTTTTTTTTTTTTTTTTTTTGAGATAGCAACTCACTCTCTAGCCCAGGCTGCAGTGTGCAGTGGCATGATGACTGTTCACTGCAGCCACGACCTCCCGAGTTCAGGTGATCCTCCTGCTTCAGCCTCCTGAGTTGCTGGGATTACAGGCACTTGCCACCTCACCCAGCTAATTTTTGTATTTTTAGTAGAGACGGGGCTTCACCATGTTGGCCAGGCTGGTCTCAAACTCCTGACTTCAGGTGATCTGCCCACCTCAGCCTCCCAAAGTGCTGGGATTAAGGCGTGAGCCATTGTGCCTGGCCGGTAATACATAATTCTTCATTTCAACTGTTCTTGGTTAATTGGGAGGATTCTTTTTGGGTACTCATTTTTGACTGATTTTTTTTGGCATCTGTTATGATAATTGTTTCTTTTTCTCATTTGACAAACTCATGGCTTATTAATTTCATATAGAATAATCTACAATTTTATTTTCTTGAATTGTATGTAGGATTTTCCCTCCCGGAACTGATGAACTGATGAGTACGGTTTTCAGTTTTCCTTTCTTCCTATGCTATTATTAGGAATTGGTATAAGGGGAATTGTGGCTTCATAAAATGAAATAGACAGTATTCTATCTTTTCTGGGTTCTGATGCAGATTAGTAGGGTGAAAATTATCTATTCAGTGAGTTTGGGAGATTTCTTCCATTAAACTATCTGAGGCCAGAGCCTTTTTTAAATTTTATTTTATTTTTTTGACACAAGGTCTTGCTCTGTTGCCCAGACTAGAGTGCAGCAGCACGATCATGGCCCATTTGCAGCCTCAACGTCCCAGGCCCAAGCCATTATCCAACCTCAGCCTGCTGAGTAGCTGAGACCACAGGTGTGCACCACTGTGCCTTGCTAATTTTTTTTTTTTTTTTTTTTTTTTTGAGACAGGGTCTCACTCTGTTGCCTAGGCTGGAGTGCAACAGCACGATCTCAGCTCACTGCAACCTCCTGGGTTCAAGCGATTCTCTTGCCTCAGCTTCCCGAGTAGCCAGCACTACAGGCATTCACCACCACACCTGGCTAATTTTTTTATTTTTTGGTAAAGATGGGGCTTCACTAATGTTGGCCAGGCTGGTCTCAAACTCCTGACTTCAGGTGATCCACCCGCCTTGGCCTCCCAAAGTGCTGGGATTACAGGAGTAAGCCACCGCGCCCAGCCCAATTTTTAAATTTTTTTGTAGAAACAGGGTCTCCCTATGTTGTCCAAGCTGGTCTTGAACTCCTAGGCTCAAGCCATCCTCCTGCCTTGGCCTCCTAAGGTGTTGAGATTATAGGCGTAAGTAACCATGCCAGCCACCAGAACCTTTTTTGGACATATTTCTTGGATGATGTTTTTAACATCTTTTTTATTCTTGTAATTTTATTTCCCAGAAAATGATCCACTTTATCAAGGTTTTCAGGGCCAGACACAGTGGCTCAGGCCTGTAATCCCAGCACTTTGGAAGGTGGAGGTGGGTGGATCACTTGAGGCCAGGAATTTGAGACCAGCCTGGCCAAAATGGCGAAAACCCTGTCTGTACTAAAAATACAAAAAATTAGCTGGGCGTAGTGGTGCACACCTGTAATCCCAGCTACTGAGACTGAGGCACGAGAAGCACTTAAACTGGGAGGTGGAGGTTGCAGGGAGCCAAGATCATGCCACTGCACTCCAGCCTGGGTGACAGAGCAAGACTGTCTCAAAAAACAAACAAACTTGTGTGATCATTAATCAGCAAGTGACAAATCATCTTAAGCAACAAAACAAAACAAAACAAGTATTGATTGGTTCGCTCAGCTGATGAACCGAGATACAAATAGTCTAATCTCAGCACTTTGGGAGGCCGAGGCCGGCGGATCTCAAGGTCAGGCGTTCGAGACCAGCCTGACCAACATGGTGAAACCCTCTACTAAAAATACTCTACTAAACTCTCTACTAAAAATACAAAAATTAGCCGGGCATGGTGGTGGCATATGCCTGTAATCCCAGCTACTCAGGAGGCTGAGGCAGGAGAATCGCTTGAACCCAGGAGGTGAAGGTTGCAGTGGGCCAAAATTGCGCCATTGCATTCCAGAGGGAGACTCCGTTTCAGGAAAAAAAAAAAAAAGTCTAGTTCATGGTTGCTCTGAAAGAAAGGAAGGTGATTGCATTAGTTATTCATTGAACAGTTACACACTATGCTAGAGTTTGTGTAAATTTTAAGTGAGACTCTGTCTCAAAAAAAGAAAAGTTTTCATACGCATTGGACCAGAGTCATATATAGATAGTATTCTCTTATTTTCCTGGTGTTCTTTTAAAGATGCAAAACCATATTATTCTATGAAATAGGAATGGAGACTATAAAGAGAGATTAAGTTGAGATCAAGACAGAGGTGGAATGGAAGTTGGCTGAAAGAAAATAAAATCAAACAAGCAGAATCAAATGTCTTATTGGAGAAAATAAACAGTACTCTTGACTCTGAAGAAAATCAAATCCGTAATGGTGAAGAAAAACTTGATATAGTCTCCCAGGGTGCAGAGAAAACAGATTTATTTGACATTGGTGATCCAATGTGATAGTTTTAGAGGACAGGAAAGAAAAAACCCAAATCTTTTCACAGAATGGACAGGAAGAAAACTTTTCTAAGCTGCAAAGAAGACCTCTTTTGTTTCTGGAAAATTAATAGATAAGGCCCATATTGATTTATACTGGCAAAATGTTTGACTTCTGAGGGTAAAGAAAAACCCTTGCAAGCACCAAGCAAACTGCTGACCTTAAACAGACAAACCCAGCTTTGCATTTTCAGTGCCAGAAGACAATGAAATAAAGACAAGAGTTTTGAGGGGGAAAGCTTGAGACTCAAGAATCCTATAAACAGGAAATCACTGTAAAGGCATTCTCACCTAGGGCAAAGGCTTAGGAAATACAACATTCCAGAGTCCCCCCTGAAATCGCCAGTCATGTGAGAGATAGGTCCAAATGAGGAATAGAAAAATTAGAATACAAAAAACCGGCAGTGACATTGAAACCAATTAAACAGAGTTGGCAAAAGCCAAAAACAAGGATTGAAAAAGAATGTGGCTTAAAAAAAAAAGTGTAAACAAAAGCTAGGTCTGTTGTCCTGATTAAGTGGACAAATATAAGTAGTGAGGGCGGCAGGTAGGAGGCAGAAAAGCACATTACATTTCTTATGACATAAAGGGGAATATAAAAACGAATTATTTGTCACTGACTTTACTAATTTGTGAAATGTGAACTATTTTCATTTGATTAAAGGCAGTCGCGAGAAGAATTAAAAACACTTTCTGCCTTGAAAATCACGATAGAAAATAAAAGCAAATGTGGGAAAATTCAGAAAACAGGAATAAATAAAAACTAGAGAATACAAAGTCGTAAGACCAAACACGACACCTGTAAACAGCAGAGACGTAATGCGTTAAATCCCAGCCACAGTAGAGACTGCAGTTCTTAGGACAGACCCTGGTGCCTCCAGGCCTTTGCTAGTGCTAAACTCTCGGCCAGGCTTGTTTCCCCACCCTATTCAAGGCTGAGGCCTCAATTCAAGGCCGACTTTCTCCTCCCGGCAGTCCTCCCGGGCCGCCCTAGGCTGAGTGAGCACTCCCCACAGTGAACGCTGCCGGCGCGGGCGAGGCCGGTGCTCTAGGTCCGGGACAAAGTCCCCACCTCACTCCCTCTCACCCCGGATTGCAGCGTGTGGTCTGGGGCCACGCGTTACGCCAGGCGCGGGACAGGGTGAAAGCGTTCAATCCTGCTGGGGTATAATGTGCATTTTTTCCCCGTCGCACCTTCCAGACGGTGATCCAGTGTGAGCAGCAAGTTTCAAATCGTCTCCGTTTGATCACGAACGGAGTTTACTGCCCTTCGACGCCTCCTGCACGACAGCCGTTTCTCGGCCGGGTGGATCCACCCGCGACGATTCGTCCCGACCCCACCTAGCGGACTTGCAAGGTCCAAAGGCATCCGCTGGGAGGCCGCGTCCCGAAGAGCTGGCGCGGGAGAGGAATGGGGCTCGGGGCTCGGAGTCGGGAGCCCCTTCACCCAAGCAAGAGGAGCTCCTCCCCCTCTTCCTAGACGTGGGATTCAGCGAGGGCGCGGTTCCATTGGATTTGTTGCAGAGGAACGACTGGGCCTAAACCCAAGCCCAAGGGCCTGGGGGGTAACGAGCGATGACTAGAGGGGATTGTGACTGTCTTGCTGCGCCCTAGAGAGGGTGAGGCGGAGGGGTCCCACGCGCGGGCGGGGCGCAGCGACGAAGGGGTTAAGGCGCCTCGCCCCGCCCCAGCCCGGGCATTGGCTGTCCCGGGGGGCGTGGCCGGAGGGCGGGCTCGCGTTTGCCGCAGCCGCTGGTGGGCGGGGCTCGGGAGGGGAGCAGGAGGGGCGCGGAGCGGAGCCGGGCCCGCGCCGCGCGCCCCGCCGGGCGTGCTTCGGGCTGCGCCAGCGAGCCGGGCCGGTGGCGCCCGTGTCGGAGACCCCGCGCCGGACCCTGAGGCAGCGAGTAAGTGAGGCAGGCCCATCGTGGCATCCCTCCCGGCTCCGACCTGCCGCCGTGCCTGCTGCACTGCGCGGCATGTCAGACCTGACCCGGACTGGGTAGGGGGCGCGTCCCGCTGCTGGGGTCCCAATGGGGAGGGGAGCGGAGAGGAGGCGGATGATGTCATGGATGCTTCTCCCGGCCTGGGAGGAGGTGGCGGCCAGAGGGGGTGCGGCTCGGATTATGTCACCTCTTCCCTCTGCGCCCCGCCCCCCGGGGCCACACGCGTTGGTGGGGAGCCTGGGGAGGTGCGGGCGGGATTTCCCCCATCGCAGGGACTCCTAGGTCCTGTGGCCTGTGGCTGGGGTCTCTATCAGTTGGCTCTGCGGGCTATGGGCTGCTGGTGAATGGCGACCCCCCCACCCCCAGCAGAAGCTCGTGTGTGCGCGCGTGTGTGTGCTCGGGGTGGAGGGGGCGCTCTCGGCCCCCTCAGTCCGGAAACACCGGCTTCATCAGAGCCAGTAGCTAGGTGATGGGCCCATTCCGCCGCCAGTGCTTAGGCCACCGAGGGAAGATGGATCTCCCCTTACTCATCCCAACCAAGAAGTTCTGGATATCTCTGCACCCCAAAAGCCCTGCAGTGCCCCCAGATCCCTTTCCTCCCTCCGTCCTGCTTCCTGGAAACCCCTTCTGCTCCCCCTGCCCAGATTCACTGCCTCTTTGCATTGCCCATAACTAGCATTCCCACAGGCATTTGCCCTGCATTTCTTTGGTGCAGGGCCCAGAGATCCCCAGGACTTTGCCATCTGTGCCCCTGGGAAACCTACAGGCCAGACATGGGGATGCCTCAGAGTGAAATCTCCCTGGAGTGACCTGAGCCAAGTGCTCCAAGACGCCCCCTCGGGTGGGTAGAGATCAGGGATGCTGTCCTGAGGCCAGCCTTTGGACTGGTCTAGAAGCATGTAGGATGGTCACAGACAGCTGGCAAGAGCTTGTGTGTGAAGTAGAGAGGGGCTCAGGTCAGGGGAGATAGAGGAGGGGCATCAGGAGAGGCCTTGGGGACCCTGCTGCAAGCTCTACTCTTGTTCTGGGGACCAAGAGGAATACCAGGCGTTTCACCCATTATACATTTACTTCTTAAAATGCCTGCAAGGTAAGTGTGAGAACTCGAGGTGAAATTACCTGCATGAGGTTGCACTGCTAATCAGTCCAGCTGGGATTTACACTTGGAGCTGATGCTGCCAGAACTCTGTCTACTGCACTTGATCCTGCTCGTGGAAGGATTTGGACAGAGCAGGGGCAAGATCAGCTTTGCCCTTTAGAAGGAGTTCCCTGGCAGCTGCCTGGGGGAGGGAGTGCAGGAGAAGAAAGTCCATTGAGGAGCCCCCAGCAGGGGTGCTGGATGGAGGGGCTGGCTAGAGATTTTTAGGAGATAGAATGGTCTGGGGTTGGGGCCTCTGAGACACCAAGTGTTCCTAGCTTTGGGAGAGACACAGGTTGGGGGGTGGGTTGGAGGTACCTATACATGTAACTCTTAGGTAGAGTCCGTTTGGCACCTTCATGACGCTAATACTGTGTATAATGCCCCAGGCACTGAGGGCTGAGGTGACAGAGATCGAGGCAGTTGGACAACAGGCTGTCATCCCAGGGTGGTGCACTGATGCCAGGAGGCTGCCTTTGCAGACCATGCTCAGTTACCTGGGCCAGTTCAGGACCTTTCCTCTTGGTTCAGTTCCTGCTTATCAGGGAAACATCCTCTTCCTTGTCCTGCCAGTGCCCTACTGAGATTTTGTGGAAAGAAGCTGCAGCAGCCAAAGCTTGGGAGAGACAAGGGGCAGGGCATGTTTGCAAGGGGTTAACCATGACAGGTTAAAATTACAACAAGAAGCTCTTTAGAGAGTGAGGCTCCAGAGAGATCTTCTGTGGGTTGATAGTCAAGCATTCCCCAGGTAGAGCACAGAGAAAGGAGGCTCAGGACAATGGTCCTGGAAACTTGTTTCCATCCACAACTTGAGGCATCTGAGACTTGCTGGGGACTACACACACTCTAGAGAAACAGTAGGGCAGAGTGGCATATGACCAGCCCCAACCTATGCTCAGGTTATCCTTTCCCGGATTTCAGGGAAGGTAGTACTACATGTTTGTATTGCCCCTTATAGTTTACAAAGCACCTTCCCAAACATTATACCCTGTCACTCAAGATCAACATGATCACTGTTGAGGTTTATTCCTGCCCAGATCCAGGTCTCTGGTGCAGCCACCTTGCTTTCCCCTTGCCTAGATCTTTCATCCCACTATTGGCGCCTTCCCTCAGCATATTAACACTCAGGTTTCTACCATGGTTAATTTTAAAATTAAAAAAGCCCTTGAATCTCAAACCTCCTTAAATGACTGCCTTCTCTTTCAGCAGGAACTCTGCCATGTCTTTCTCTGCACTCCTCTAACCTTGTGGACTGCCTTTGTTTTGTACCACGTTTTTGTTCTGTTTTGTTTGTTTGAGAGGGAGTCTTGCTCTGTCACCCATGCTGGAGTACAGTGGCGCGATCTTGGCTCACTGCAACCTCCACCTCCTGGGTTCAAGCGATTCTCCCACCTCTGCCTCCCGAGTAGCTGAGATTACAGGCATGCGCCACCACACCCAGCCAATTTTTTTGTATTTTTAGTAGAGACAGGGTTTTGCCCTGTTGGTCAGGCTGGTCTCGAACTCCTGACCTTAGGGGATTCACCTGTCTTGGGCCTCCCTAAGTGCTAGGATTACAAGCGTGAGCCACCGCCCTGGCCTTTTTTTTTTTTTTTTTTTTTTGACATAGTCTCGCTTTGTCTCCCAGGATGGAGTGCAGTGGCATGATCTCGGCTCACTGCAACTTCTGCCTCCTGGGTTCCAGTGATTCTCCCACCTCAACCTCCTGAGTAGCCGGGATTGCAGGCGTGCACTACTACGCCCAGCTAATTTTTTGTATTTTTAGTAGAGACAGGGTTTCACCACGTTGGCCAGGCTGGTCTCGAACTCCTGACCTGAAGTGATTTGCCTGCCTTGGCCTCCCAAAGTGCTGAGATTACAAGCGTGAGCCACCACATCCGGCACTTGTACCACTTTTCTGAAACCATTCTGACATAGACGTTGGTGATGTCTTCAGACCAGCTCCTAAATCCTCAGCACACTCTCCAATCCCAATGTTACCTGGCCCTGTTATTTTTGACACTGGAAACTGTCCCCATATTCTTGAATCTCCTCAATCTTGGCCTTCAGGGCCCACTTTCTCCTGGCCTTCTTCCTGCTCCCAGAGTGCCTCCCAGACTTCTGGGGCTTTGCTCCCTGGCCCAGTGCGGGACCCCACCCTCAGCACCCTTGAAAACTGATGATGTCAATTTCTCTCCATCTAGTGCTTTTTTTTTTTTTTTTTTTTTAGACTGGGT
>NC_037678.1:74458059-74488039 GCF_003255815.1 Theropithecus gelada | reverse complement strand
TTTTTTTGAGACTGAGTCTGGCTCTGTCGCCCAGGCTGGAGTGCAGTGGCCGGATCTCAGCTCACTGCAAGCTCCGCCTCCCGGGTTTACGCCATTCTCCTGCCTCAGCCTCCGGAGTAGCTGGGACCACAGGCGCCCGCCACCTCGCCCGGCTAGTTTTTTGTATTTTTTAGTAGAGACGGGGTTTCACCGTGTTAGCCAGGATGGTCTCGATCTCCTGACCTTGTGATCCGCCCGTCTCAGCCTCCCAAAGTGCTGGGATTACAGGCTTGAGCCACCGCGCCCGGCTTTTTTTTTTTTTTTAAGACAAAGTCTCGCTCTGTCACCCAGGCAGGAGTACAGTGGTGCAATCATAGCTCACTGAAACCTCTGCCTCCTGGGTTCAAGGGATTCTCGTGCCTCAGCCTCCCAAGTACCTAGGATTACAGGAATGCACACCACGCCCAGCTAATTTTTCTATTTTTAGTAGAGATGGGGATCTACCAAGTTGGCCAGGCTGGTCTGAACTTGGCCTCAAGTAATCTGCCCACCTTGGCCTCCCAAAGTGCTGGGATTACAGGCATGAGCCACCTTGCCTGGTCTCCATTTACTGCTTGAGAGGTATCTTTCTCTGATATTTCCCAAAGCAACTATTTTCCCCAAGCAGTCTCGCCCTATCATGTTAAGAGTGTCGCACCCACCCTGGTGCCCAGTCCAGAGTTCTCCCTTGTCCCCACCACCTGACCTCATCTGTATGAAATTTTGCCAGTTCTTTCCCAAACCCTGCCCAGGCTTTCCTACTGGTTCCAAGCCTCAGGCCTTTCAGCCTTCATCCTCTCAGTCCGCAGCTGCTCCCCACATTGCACCCAGAGATGGCAAGGGAAGGGGGCCATGCTTAAGGTAGGAGGGGGTTGCGGGGCTGAGGCATAGTGGGCTGGAGTATGCTGGGGAGTAGAGGCAGAGCAGAGACTAGAGTGAGGCCAGAGAGGGACCCAAGGCACAAAGGGAAGGAGGCTATCACTCTCAGGGTTGTGCACTTGCTGATTGCACCCTTCATTTGGCTCTCTGTCCTCATCCTAGTCCTGGCCTTTGCTTATGGGGACAGACAGGTCCAAGGGCGTAGGGTGGCAAAGTGCTCTTCTCCACACCTGTGGGAACAGATGCTGAGTATGGAATTCTACAAAGACAGTGGACAAGCTTGGTAGTGAACTTTCCAACAACCTAGAGCTCTCATTCCTGGTGTAGGGGCCAGAAGACTCCTGAAGGACAACAGTTTTGTCAGGTTCCCTTGGTCTGGGCCAAGGATACAGCATTAGAACCCTGATGCCGTATCCTTGGTCTGGGCCAAGGATAGGGCATCTGGGTAGAAGATGGTCTGTGGGGCCATCGGGTGCCATGTGGACCCCTTAACTTCATAGGGAAGGAGGGCTCCCTGCCTGGTTTATGCAGGGTGTAGTGGGAAAAGGCCTGAAGGGCACCCTCTTCCATTTCCCACACACTTATTTGAGGGTCTAACCCGAGGCAGACACTGCCTAGTGCTCCTGCCCGGCTGCATTATGCAGATCTCTGGGGCAGGTGTTCCCAGGTGCGAACTTGAGACAAAGGAACGAGGAAGCAGGGCCTCCCTGAGCACAGGTAACCCGAGGCCTGGCTCCCACTGCGCCTGTGGGCCGGCCTTGGGGGAGGGGGACGCGCACCCACAGAAGGGCTCAGAGGGCTTCATGGTAAGCTGAACAGGGTCAAGGTCCACAGGGAGCGAGAGAGGGGAGTAATCCAGGAAGTCTTCCTGGTGGCAGTGAATTCTTAGCGGGGTTCGGCAAGCGCAGGATCCTCGGGGGCGCTGCAGGGTGCGCGGCCCCTCCCCTCCCCTCCCCTCCCCTTCCCCCGCCCACCTGTGGGAAACGCAGGCCCGGAGGGAGGCTCCGTCAGCGCCAGCAGCTGGCGCCACTGCGTCCCCTGCCCCGGCCTCAGCCAGCCCTGGGACCTCTGCAGAGGACTGATCCCGGGAAGGGGGCCCTGTCTTAAGACCTTGGGGCGGGCAGGCCTGCCACCTACTGCAGCCGCGGCCCCCATCCGTCCGCGGGGGACAGGGCGTGCCCTTGGCGGCGCCCACCCGCGACCCAGATGCGCACCGCCTACCCCCCCTCCCCAAGACTCCCGTTTCCTCAGGCGCTCGCCGCCTCGGGGCGCCTGGCACGCGGCAGCCCCGCAAGGTAGGTCCTTCATTCCTCCCATTTCGCAGAGGAGAAAACTGCAGTCCGGGATGGCTCAGTCGGCCCCTCCAAAGCCGCGCAGCTGGTTCGGGCCGAGCCCCGACTGCGAGAGTGAGGCACATGGCCCCTGCAGACCGGGCCTCGGAGGGTCCCAGGCTTGAGGACCCGTCAGCCCCTCAACCCTTTGGAAAGGCAAGGAGAGAAGCCTGCGCTGGTAGTGAGCTTCCACTTCTGCCCTGACTGCAACACCTTAGGTTAGGGGGCTAGGAAGGACCCCCACCCTCAATTTTTGGATACGAGTGTATTTCTCTCCCTCCCCTATCTTCTGAGGTTGGTTCCCTGTTGGATTCAGGTACTGCTCTCCCCTTCCAACCCCATTTCCCCAGCCCGTGAGGTTCGGATGTTAGGGTCCCAGACCCAGGATAAAGAACCCCAAAATTCTGGGGTTGCAGCAAAAAGTTGAGAGGGTCACTGAACCTGGGAAGCTCATGGCATAGGTGGGGCTAACGCAGAATTTTAGGAATGGAATGCTGAGCTGAGCTGAGCAACAGCTGGGGGCTAGGTGCATGGAGCCCTGGGGGTTGGGCTTTATCAGGTGGGCAACAGGCAACCCCCATTCCCAAGTTCTCTCTTTTATCCCAGCCCTATTCCTTCACCTTGGATGCCTGAGGACTTTTTGTACCCATTGTAGGGAAGGGGACACTGAGGGGCAGAGTGGTGCTGGGTTGACTTGGCTGGGGTGGTGGGAGTAGGAGTAGGGTCTTACCTATTTCTGCCTTCCTACCTGTGCCCACAGTGCCCCCCTGGCTTAGTCATGGCGAAGCTGGAGACACTGCCTGTGCGCGCTGACCCAGGGCGGGATCCTCTCCTGGCCTTTGCCCCACGGCCCTCCGAGCTTGGACCCCCGGACCCCCGCCTGGCCATGGGTAGCGTGGGCAGTGGGGTGGCCCATGCCCAGGAATTTGCCATGAAGAGCGTGGGTACCCGCACAGGGGGAGGGGGCAGCCAGGGCAGTTTCCCTGGCACTCGAGGCAGTGGCAGTGGGGCCAGCAGGGAGAGGCCAGGCCGCTACCCCTCAGAGGACAAGGGTCTCGCCAACTCCCTCTACCTCAATGGCGATCTGCGGGGCAGTGACCACACTGATGTCTGTGGCAACGTGGTTGGCAGTAGCGGTGGCAGCAGCAGCAGTGGTGGCAGTGACAAGGCGCCACCACAATATCGTGAGCCCAGCCACCCACCCAAGCTCCTGGCCACCTCTGGCAAGCTAGACCAGGTCAGCCTTTTTCTGGGGGTGGGAGGCAACCCAGAGAGGAAGGCAAAGTGGGCCTTCTTGGAGGGTGGGTTGTAGGGGCAGGATGGAGGCTGGGCTGGGGAGTCATGGACTGGGGACCTGGGGCCAAGTCTAGCGGGTGGATCAAGGACAGAGATCTGGCATTGGGGAGCCATGGGGTAGAACCCCAGATGGGGGACCTCAGGATGGAGATCCAGTAGGGGTGGGAGGTGGGGCTGGACAAGTCTCGGCCAGAGGGAAGAGCCTGGGCCAAGCCCAAGGCCTCATCCTGATGCCCAGCCCCTTCCTGCCTTTCCTACAGTGCTCAGAACCACTAGTTCGGCCATCGGCCTTCAAGCCTGTGGTACCCAAGAATTTCCACTCCATGCAGAATTTGTGCCCCCCGCAGACCAATGGGACTCCTGAGGGACGACAGGGCCCTGGTGGCCTCAAAGGCGGACTGGACAAGTCCCGGACCATGACTCCAGCGGGCGGGAGTGGGAGTGGCCTCTCAGACTCAGGCCGGAACTCCCTCACGAGCCTGCCCACCTACAGCTCCAGCTACAGCCAGCACCTGGCGCCCCTCAGTGCCTCCACCAGCCACATTAACCGCATTGGCACTGCCAGCTATGGTAGTGGTAGTGGCGGCAGCAGTGGTGGGGGGTCGGGCTACCAGGACCTGGGGACCTCCGATAGTGGACGGGCCTCCAGCAAGAGTGGATCATCATCATCCATGGGGCGGCCAGGCCACCTGGGCTCTGGGGAGGGTGGAGGTGGAGGCCTACCTTTCGCGGCCTGCTCACCGCCCTCGCCCAGTGCACTCATCCAGGAGCTGGAGGAGCGCCTGTGGGAGAAGGAGCAGGAGGTGGCAGCTCTGCGGCGCAGCCTGGAGCAGAGCGAGGCGGCCGTGGCCCAGGTACTGGAGGAGCGTCAGAAGGCGTGGGAGCGGGAGCTGGCCGAGCTGCGGCAGGGCTGCAGTGGGAAGCTACAGCAGGTGGCCCGCCGTGCCCAGCGTGCCCAGCAGGGCCTACAGCTGCAGGTGCTGCGTCTGCAGCAGGACAAGAAGCAGCTGCAGGAGGAGGCAGCCCGGCTGATGCGGCAGCGGGAAGAGCTGGAGGATAAGGTGGCCGCCTGCCAGAAGGAGCAGGCAGACTTCCTGCCCCGGATGGAGGAAACTAAGTGGGAGGTGCGGGCTGGGGATCTGGGCCTCCCCCCTCTGCCTCCCTTCTGTCCCTCTGGGAAACCCCAGGGCATTTGCCCCTCACTATCATAAGGGGGTGGGGGGTGGTGAAAGGAGCAGGGGGGACAAAATCAACTGGCAGTGCCTGTGAGGACCAGAGGCCATCCCCTGGGTGAGACATGTCCATCTTGAGTCCAGGCAGGTAACCCGGTGCGTCGCTGCGGATGAGGGGCTGAGCCAGCAGCCCCAGGAAGCTTGGTGCCCCTGGCTCCAGATCTGGTAGCTGGGTTGGGGTGAGCAGAGCTCTGCCTTTACCTGGCTTCTCCTCTCACCTGTTCCTGCCCAGGTGTGCCAGAAGGCTGGTGAGATCTCCCTCCTGAAGCAGCAGCTGAAGGACTCGCAGGCGGATGTGTCGCAGAAGTTGAGTGAGATCGTGGGACTGCGCTCACAGCTGCGGGAAGGCCGGGCCTCGCTTCGGGAGAAGGAGGAGCAGCTGCTCAGCCTGCGGGACTCCTTCAGCAGCAAGCAGGCCAGCCTGGAGCTGGGCGAGGGCGAGCTGCCTGCTGCCTGCCTCAAGCCGGCTCTGACCCCCGTGGACCCGGCCGAGCCACAGGATGCTTTGGCCACCTGCGAGAGCGACGAGGCTAAGATGCGCCGTCAGGCCGGGGTGGCCGCTGCCGCCTCCTTGGTTTCCGTGGACGGGGAGGCGGAGGCTGGTGGGGAGAGCGGGACGCGGGCCCTGCGGCGGGAGGTGGGGCGGCTGCAGGCCGAGCTGGCGGCTGAGCGGCGGGCCCGGGAGCGCCAGGGTGCCAGCTTCGCCGAGGAGCGCCGCGTGTGGCTGGAGGAGAAGGAGAAGGTGATCGAGTACCAGAAGCAGCTGCAGCTGAGCTACGTGGAGATGTACCAGCGCAACCAGCAGCTGGAGCGCCGGCTGCGGGAGCGTGGGGCCGCAGGGGGTGCGAGCACGCCCACTCCCCAGCATGGCGAGGAGAAGAAGGCCTGGACCCCCTCCCGCCTCGAGCGCATTGAGTCCACAGAAATCTGATCGACCTGGGCACTCGGCCTATTGACAAATGTCCTGTCAAAAGGCCACAGTCCCCAGTGTCCCCTACCCTCCATCTCCCCCATAGACCCCGTATCCCCAGACCAAAGAGGTTCTCTAAGCAGCTGTGACCAGGTTCCTCCCTCCCCACCTGCCCTTCCAGCTCCAGCACTGCCCCCGTGGCAGCCCACTTGGACCCTCCTAAAAGGAGGGAATAGGGGGAGGGCAGGATGAGCAGGGGCAATCCTAGGTGGTGGGGGAGTCATGCTCCCTTTCTTGGCACCCTCTTGTTGGAGATGGAGGCAGCAGGCCTGCAGTGCCATAAGGTGCCCCAGTCCTTCTGGGGGTCAGGGCTGCTACTGTTGGGCCACCCTGTGTCCAGTGATGCTCTCTGTGCTCACCTCCTAGGCCAAGGAGCCTGAGGGGGCCTGCACTGGGTTTGCTGAGACTGACAGACCCTGGGCTCCAGACCTCTCTCCCTCCTACAGTGCTCTCCCTCCCTGGGCAGATTGGCAGGACAAGTGGGAGCAGATGGCCTGCCTTTGGTTGAGAGGGCTACCTGCCCAGCCCCTCCCCCCAAGATCTCTTGGGCTCAGGCCTCAGAGTCTGGCCTGGTTGTGAGTGTGTGTCCCTGTGTGTGTGTTGCGGGAGGGGAGGACTGGGCCTGGAAGTCCGGCACCCAGGGAAGATCTGTCCTCCTGTTCTTGGAAAGGGTTGCCTGATGGCTTCTCGGCTCTACCCTCGCCCTTCTGGCCAGGATCCCGCAGGGCAACAGCCCCATCTGCTTGGCTGACCCCACACCCAGGGCCACTGTCCGGCTCCAATACAGCTATTAAGTACTACCTGCCTCTCAGGCACTCTCCTCACCCAGTTTCTGAGGTCAGACGAGTGTCTGCAATGTCTTCCCGCACTCTATTCCCCCAGCCTCTTTCTGCTTTCATGCTCAGCACATCATCTTCCTAGGCAGCCTCTTCCCCAAAGTCTCACCTTTTCTTCCAGTAGAAAATTCTGCTTGACTTTTGGTGCACTGCCCACTTCCCAGCTCCACTGGCCCAAGTCTAAGCCGGAGGCCCTTGTTTTGGGGGTGGGGGGAGAGTTGGATGTGATTGCCCTTGAAGAACAAGGCTGACCTGAGAGGTTCCTGGTGCCCTAAGGTGGCTCAGCATCTACCCAGGGTAGGCCTGGCATGAGGGGTTAGGTCAGCCGACGTCAGCTACTTCTCTTGGGGCCCTCTCAGAGTCCATCACCCCAAGACAGGAAGGGAAAAGCAAATTTCTAATTCACCAGCAATAAAAATTGGAGGAGGCTTGGCCCTCAGCCCTTGTATTTCTCTCTTTTTCACTCTCTCTTCCTCCCACCCCCAGGACTGAGTTTTGGGGGGCAAGGTGGAGAGAGCTGGCAACTACTGTGAGCAAGTCCCCTAGCCCCTGACCAGCCTCCTCCCATGACTGGTGACTGTTTAATGAGCTGTGCATCCCCCACAAAAACATGAGTGCCCCTCTGTGTGGCCTCTGACCCTTTGCACAGCCCTTCTGGGTGGTCCTCACCAGGTCTCTGAGCTGGGTGGGAGGCCATCCTGGCAACCACTGCCCATTCCATTCACCCCTCACTGCACCTGCCCTAGAACCTGGGCCTAGGCCACAGGGGCAGGGAGAAGAGAAGGCATTAGTAAGAAAAAACTAGAAAAAAATATGAACAGACTTAGCTTTGGGACGTCCAACCACAAAAGAAATTATATATAAATATATATAAATATATATCTCTACCATATGTGATGGAAAGACTTTTTGTTTTCCTTTCCCAAAGAAATAAAATGGAAAAAGCCTCTCGAGTGGTATTCTTTGGCCTGTTTATGTCTTTGCAGGTGTGGGAGGTGAGGCCCGGGTGGGGGATGGAGGCAAAGCTGGAGTAAACAGATTTCCCAGAGGAGGCATGAGACTGGAGGTGCTCACTGGGCCGTGCTAGGAGGTTGGCCCAAAGCCCAAGCTCTGCCACGTTGCCCGGGAAGAGTTGTGGTGCCACGTATCTGCCCAGTGGGGCTTTCTCTTCAGCTCACACCGTTGTCAAAGGGGTTTCAAGCTCGTTCCAGCTCAGAATCTGGACACTAAGCTGCTAGCCAGAAAGCAGATGATGTAGGACAGCTAGATGCAGCCTGCGGTCATCTAAGCCACCATACAGCAACTGGTAGATGTTTGCGGGTTGAATGGATAGAAGTGAAGAATGGGAAAATAGGTTTGCAATTAATGGTGAAGCCCCGAAGGCAAAAGGGACCCAAGCATGCTGCACAGCAGAGAGCTTCCCTTTACAACAATTCCTCTTGGCCGGGCGCGGTGGCTCAAGCCTGTAATCCCAGCACTTTGGGAGGCCGAGATGGGCGGATCACGAGGTCAGGAGATCGAGACCATCCTGGCTAACACGGTGAAACCCCGTCTCTACTAAAAATACAAAAAACTAGCCGGGCGAGGTGGCAGGCGCCTGTAGTCCCAGCTACTCGGGAGGCTGAGGCAGGAGAATGGCGTGAACCCGGGAGGCGGAGCTTGCAGTGAGCTGAGATCCGGCCACTGTACTCCAGCCTGGGCGGCAGAGCAAGACTCCGTCTCAAAAAAAAAAAAAAAAAAAAAAAAAAACAATTCCTCTGTCATCCTCTCAAAGCACCACAATCAAGAATGCATTCTGTTGTAAGTAACACAAAGGACCTCAAAGAGTGGTTTATTTTTCCCCAACCTGACAAGAAATCTGGAGGTGGGTGTCATGGTTGTTGGATCATCAGGGACCTAGATTTTCATCCTCCCACTGTCCCATCCTTAGCATGTTATTCCCTCCTTACCACAAAGTGGCTGCCACAGCTCCATGAAGGCATTGAGGCTGCCCCACTTTATCATGAAAGTAAAAGCTTTCCCAGAGCCCTCCCAGGACCCTTCCCTTTAAGTCCTGTTGGCCAGAACTGAGTCACATGCTCCTCCCACTTCAAGGGAGAATGGGAAATTCAGCATTACAAAGAGAAAAGGATTGTCATGGCTGCCTGGGAACAAACATGGTTCATTCCTTGGGGGTAGGCACTCTGCTTTCTTTGGGTTCTACTGGCAAGGACAGAATCATAACAATGAATAGTGTTTGCCCTGGTCTGGCCTGAATGAGAGAACCCTCCCTAAGCAGTGGTGTCTGCGGTCTGGAGCTCCAGATATTCAAACAGCGCTGTCTCCAGAGATCAGGAGTTGGGATGCCAGGCTTGCCCCTCCTTGCAGGGACGTGTTCTCCCTACATTGATTTTGTCTTCCCAACAGGATAGTGCCCTGGAGGGAGCATGATTTCTCAGCTCTCCTTCACCCCGCTTAGGAGGTGTGGACTGGTAGAGCCAAGGCATTGACAGGATATGAAGACCCTGATCAGCATATCTCAAGTGCCCTCAAGAATGGCAGCCTGGGGCCAGGCCTTTCTGATAGGTAGAGGCTTAGTAGAGTCTCTTTCTTGTCTAGGTACCTGTACTGACAGCTGTGTCAGTATATGTACCCAGTAGGACCCAGCCCTCCTTCTTAGGGTGGTGGAGAGTCGCCCTGGCTCATGCTCCATAGCTCTGGCCTCCCTAAGCTCCAACTCCACATCTATTTCTCTCAGCAGGCTCATCTATCCATCATGTCACTAGCTCTTTTCCTGGGAGCACTTTACAGATACATCTCTATTATACATGCATTTTTTTTTTTTTTTTTTTTTTTAAAGATGGAGTCTCACTGTCGCCTGGGCTGGAGTGCAGTGGTGCAATCTCAGCTCACTGCAACCTCTACCTCCTGCGTTCAAGTGATTCTCTTGCCTTAGCCTCCCAAGTAGCTGGGGTTATAGGCGCCTGCTCCCACGCCCAGCTAATGTTTTTTGTATTTTTAGTAGAGACAAGATTTCGCCATGTTGGCCAGGCTGGTCTCAAACACCAGGGATTACAGCTGTGAGCCACCATGCCTGATCAATGCATTGTTAAAATTAGACAGGTATGGTGGTGCATGCCTGTGGTCTTAGCTACTCAGGAGGCTGAGGCAGGAGGATCACTTGAACCCAGGAGGTTGAGGCTACAGTGAGCCGTGGTTGCACCATTGCACTCCAGCCTGGGCAATGGGGTAAGACTCTGTCTCAAAAATAAGTAAATAAATAAATAAAAATAAAAATAAATACATGTATTGTTTTTATCACTGTACAGGCTTAGAGAATTTATGTGAGCTGGGTGTGATGGCTCATACCTGTAATCCCAGCACTTTGGGAGGCTGAGGTGGGAGTACTGCATGAGCCCAGGAGTTTGAGACTAGCCTGAGCAACATAGGAAGACACTGCCACCCCCGTCTCTATGAAAATAATAATAATAATATAATAAGAATGAATTTGTGTGGCTTCCCCAAGGCCATAAAACCCTGAGTGGTGATCCTCAGATTCGAACCTGTGTCTAAGCTACTTACTTTTTTTTTTTTTTTTTTTTTGAGATGGAGTCTTGCTTTGTGGCCCAGAGTGCCCAGGCTGGAGTACAGTAGCAATATCTCGGCTCACTGCAACCTCCACCTCCAGGGTTCAAGCGACTCTCCTGCTTCCGGAGAAATCTCCAGGCTGGATTATAGGCGTGCGCCACCACACCCGGCTAATTTTTGTATTTTTTTGTATTTTTGTATTTTCATTTTTTATTTTTTAAGATGGAGTCTCGCTCTGTCACCCAGGCTTGAGTGCAGTGGTGCGATCTTGGCTCACTGCAAGCTCTGCCTCTCGTGTTCATGCCATTCTCCTGCCTCAGCCTCCCGAGTAGCTGGGACTACAGGCGCCCACCACTACGCCCAGCTAATTTTTTTGTATTTTTAGTAGAGACGGGGTTTCACCATGTTAGCCAGGATGCTCTTGATCTCCTGACCTCGTGATCCGCCCGTCTCGGCCTCCCAAAATGCTGGGATTACAGGCTTGAGCCACCGCGCCCGGCCTGTATTTTTAATAGAGACGGAGTTTCACCACCTTGGCCAGGCTGGTCTCGAACTCCTGACCTCAGGTGATCCGTCCGCCTTGGCCTTTCAAAGTATTGGGATTACAGGCGTGAGCCACAGCGCCGGGACTGAGCTGCTTAATGACTTCCAGAGCGATCCATTCAGGAAGGTGTTTTCCCTCTGCAGGTCCTAGACTCCCCCTGTCTCCTCAACAACGTCCTCCAGTGGAAAATGTCCTTGGGAAACGCTGACAAAGTCTTTTGAGCCTCGGCCGCATCCGTTACTCGCGCAGCAGGCGGAAGTAGCGGACAGTTGGCCGGAAGTGGGGTTGTGAGGCCCGGAGTCGCTAGAGGAGAGAGTGTCTGTGTCGCCGCCGCTGCCACCGCCCGCTGCGTTCCCGGTTTGGTGTTGCGGCGCCCACCTTCAGGAGGATCAGGTGAGTGGCGGCGGCCGCTTCCCGCGTTCACGACCGTCCTGGGTCTTGGCCTGTGCCTCCTGTCCTCCTGGCCGGCCCAAGGCTGACACGCACCGAGGCCTTATTCAGCTCTTGGCCGGGGTTGCGATTGCCTCTCGCAGGCCTGACGGGTGAGCACTTCAGTGACTCTCGCCGCTCCTGAGTTTGTGATCTTTGGCAAGGAGCTTATCTGACCCTTGTTTTTTTTCCTCTGTGAAATGGAGATCGTAACAGTACTTGTCTCACGGTGCTGTTATGAGAATGTAGTTAGATATTCTGCCGCGCCTCTCATCACACTTTGATGTGCCTGCGAATCGCTTAGAGATTCTGATTCTGTAGGTCTGGGGTGGGGCCTGAGATACTGTGTTCCTAACTAGCTTCCGGACGAGGCTGAAGCCTCTGGGGCGCAGACCACACACTGAGTAGCAAGGCCCTACAGTATGTTGCTTAGCATTCGTAATGCGGAGTCTTCAGTAAACATCAGTATGATAGAATGTATACTTTCGCCCCATTTTTAGCTATTTTTGGTTGCACAAGCCTAAGGGTAGTATTGATGGCCTTCTCCCTTTTTCTTTCCATGGGTAAGAATAGTTGCTCTTTCTCTTTCTGTGCAAACCGTGACACAGCTCTTCTGTCTTGGCTCAGGGAACTTTGGGTCCCCTCATATCAACTATGTTCGTCAGTCTTGGGTGATGCTTCACTGATTAGACCCTTGGACAGTGCTTCATCCTGTGGAGCTGATAGCCAGCTGCGTTAGCACCAGCTGTGGCTGGCGTTTTGTGCTCCAGTCATTTGTTGCTGCTGGAATCTGAAATTCACGTTTTCTACACTGTGAATAGTAAGAATGGCCGCCTTTCCAGAACTAGATTCTGCAGCTCACTGACCTGAATGGTCTTGGGCAAGTCCTCGGATAATTTACTACTACCTGGTAGACTAAAATGAAATCTGGGCCGGGCGAGGTGGCTCACGCCTGTAATCCCAGCACTTTGGGAGGCCGAGGCAGGCAGATCATGAGGTCAGGAGATCGAGACCACCCTGGCTAATAACGATGAAA
Organism: Theropithecus gelada; assembly: GCF_003255815.1. NCBI lineage: Eukaryota > Metazoa > Chordata > Mammalia > Primates > Cercopithecidae > Theropithecus > Theropithecus gelada. Next base: position 74,475,901 of record NC_037678.1, on the reverse strand, counting down.
CCTCGTCTGTACTAAAAATACAAAAAAATTAGCCGGGCGTGGTGGCGGGCGCCTGTAGTCCCAGCTACTCGGGAGGCTGAGGCAGGAGAATGGCGTGAACCCGGGAGGCAGAGCGTGTAGTGAGCCGAGTTGACGCCACTGCACCCCGGGCGACAGAGCGAGACTCCGTCTCCAATAAATAAATAAATAAATAAATAAAATCTGAAGACTCTGTGCAGCATAACGTAACTTAAAAAGTGAGGCCTTTCGCAGTTATGCAGGTCTAATGTTTATTAGTCAGTATGCTTTTCTTCCCCATCCATTGGTTTATTTTTTTAGTTCCTAATAAGGCCTTGTCACTCATCATGTGAATAAGTCAACTTTGATGTAAAACAATTCTAAGGTCAGGTGCAGTGGCTCTTGCCTGTAATCCCAGCACTTTGGGAGGCCGAAGTGGAAGGATTACTTGAGCCCAGGAGTTCGAGACCAACCTGGGGGCAACATAGGGAAAACCCGTCTCTACAAAAAAAAAAAAAAAAACCACAAAAACAAAAAACCAAAATGTAGTCAGGCGTGGTGGCGCACTTGTAGTCCAAGCTACTTAGGAGGCTGAGGTGAGAGGATTGCTTGAGATCCTTGAGCGATCCTCACCCGGCGGGGTGGGTGGGTGAGAGGTAGGGGGCGGTGGTGGAGGATGCAGTGAACCAAGATTGCACCACTGCCCTCCAGACTGAACAACAGAGTGAGACCCTGTCTGAAAAAAACAAAAGAATTCTGAAACTCCTGAAATACTGTACTATACAGCTTTGCAAATTGTAAAAGCAGATAAAACCAAGTGTTTATTGAGCTGTACTTGGGCCATTTATTTGGGAATTTTCTCTTATGATGACTGTGTGCATGCAGCTACTTCTCTTTACCTGCCTGGATTTTGTAATTCCTCTAGAAGTCCCATTTAGATGGGCTGAGAGGACATGAGTGCCTACTCCCTGTTGTTATGTGGAGAGGTTTTCTAAAGACAGGGTTTTATGAAACCCTTTAAAAGCAGTAGCTCTAACAGAATCATCTATAGGGCTTAGTCATACTATATCTACCCACATGCTTCTTGCCATTCTGATAGAGGAATAGCAGAGTCTTAGAAGAGAAGGGGGAGGGCTGTGTAGCTGGAAAAGTTTCACAAATGATTGCGATGTGCTGTTTTTTCTCCCATCAGCATGGAGTCTAGAACAAAGAGGAAGGGATGGATTGCTAGACTAAATAATTTTAGTTTGGTTTAGACCTGCGAGTGACACTGAACTTGACCTAAACACCTTTGCACTAGTGCCTCACCTTCACAGTACTGGTAGACTACTCTCTCAGAAGTCCTGCTGCTGTGTGGAAATAGAAACACAGAAGAGTCTAGCCCAGTTAACATCTACATTAACAGCTAAGGTCCTTACTGCCAGTCTCTAAGCCCTCACTAGAGGCTTTGAAGTTTTGTAGATTCTCAGCAGGAGACCCTCAGCACCTAGAGAAAGTTCAGTTTTTTTGCCTTTTTTTTTTTTTTTTTGGTAGAGACAGGGTCTTGCCATGTTGCCCAGACTGGTCTTGAACTCCTGGCCTCATGTGATCTGCCCGCCTTGGCCTCCAAAGTGCTGGGATTATGGTCATGAGCCACCTGCTTAGCCAGTTTTTTTGCCTTTTTAATTCTCAAGGTTGCTCAACAAATTATTTGCTGAGACAAGAATGGGGTTGGAGTGTTCATTTATTTGTGACAATTTTATTGGAACCTAGGAAGGAAAAGTGTTAGAATTGAGGGATCAGATCTGGTAACTGGTAAATTGTATGTGTTTAAGGTGTCATATACTCAGTCTACAGTTAACATGATTCCTTCCTCTGCCTGGTCCCCATCCTCTAACTTCTAGACTCTAGTTTAAAATGAAGCTATTCGGCCTTGCTCAGACCTGTATGTGGAAGGGAGAAAAGTAAGATTCCTCAGTCCCGTGAAATCACATCATTCAGTGAGGTTTGGGCGTTGCTTTTTGGAACTGACAGGGTCCAGGGGTCTCTGAGGCTCTACTCTGTTTCGTTAGGCCCCCTAAAGGGGAGAAAAGTTTACTTGGGGCACTTAAACTAGGAAAGGAGTTTTGTGAAATCATATCAGGTATCTTTGACCTTTATTGAAAGAGTCAGGCTGGGCGTGGTGACTTCCGCCTGTACTCTCAGTACTTTGGGATGCCGAGGCAGGCAGATCACTTGAGGCCAGGAGTTCGAGACCAGCCTGGCCAACATGGCAAAACGCTGTCTCTACCAAAAAAAAAAAAAAAAAAATAGCCAGGCATGTTGGCGTGAGCCTATAGTCTCAGCTACTTGGGAGGCTGAGGCAGGAGAATTACTTAACCTGGGAGGCAGAGGTTGCAGTGAGCTGAGATCACACCACTGCACTCCAGCCTGGGCAACAGAGCAAGACTGTGTCAAAAAAAAAAAAAAAAAAGAGTCAGGAGTTAATTGACTGAGCATATCATAGTGTTCCCTTTCTAGCTTTCTTATGGATTTTCCGAGAGTCCTTGAGTAAGGAGGAACTAATCTTCTCAGGTATGTTTTCCCTATCTGGTCATCCTGACGGCTTCTTCTTTGCAGTGTCTTTTCTCCCTACTGTTCTTCTCTGCTGCTTCCGTATCTTCCTTGTTTTTCTTTCCTTCTGGACAGTACTCAAGACCAACTTCTGAAGCAGCTCTATTTCAGACCTGTATATATAGATATGGTTTCTATAGAGTTACTGTAAATGTTGCATGGTGAAAAGAATAAGTAGCCACTATTTACCATTTGCAGGTTGGCCCTTCATGCCTCTAAGATTCCTTATTTTGTTATCATTTCTGTTATTGAACATCTTTAAAGAAGTTCTTAGATAGTAGAAAGTGCTTGCACTAAAAATAACTTCAATATTTTCCTTATCCATTAAGTTACTTTCTCCATTCATTATCTTGAACAATACCATAATATCTTGATAATACCTGCATTTTGTAAATTTAATTTTTGTCAAAATTGTACATGTACATGGTTTAAACAGTCAAATAGTTCAATAGAGCTTGTAGCACTAAATAATAGTTTCCTCCCCCCAACACTTTTTTTTTTGAGATGGAGTCTCGCTCTGTTGCCCAGACTGGAGTGCAGTGGTGTGACCTTGGCTCACCACAACCTCTGCCTCGCAGGTTCAAGTGATTCCCCTGCCTCAGTCTTCTGAGTAGCTGGGATTACAGGTGCCTGCCACCACACCTGGCTAATTTTTTGTATTTTTAGTAGAGATGGGGTTTCGTCATGTTGGACAGGCTGGTCTCGAACTCCTGACCTCAAGTGATCCTCCTGCCTCAGCCTCCCAAACTGCTGGGATTACAGACTTGAGCCGCTGTGCCCAGCCTAATTTTTGTATTTTTAGTAGAGACAGGGTTTCACCATGTTGCCCAGGCTAGTCTAGAACTCCTGGACTCAAGCAGTCCGCCCACCTCAGCTACCCAAAGTGCTGGGATTACAGGTGTGAGCCACTGCTCCTGGCCATCACTGTATTTCTTTTTTCTTTTTCTTTTTCTTTTTTTTGAGACAGTGTTTTGCTCTGTCACCCAGGCTGGAGTGCAGTGGCACCACCTCGGTTCACTGCAACCTCTGCCTCCCAGGTTCAAGTGATTCTCCTGCCTCAGCCTCCTGGGTAGCTGGGATTACAGGTGTGCGCCAGCACGTCTGGCTAATTTTTATATTTTTAGTCGAGACAGGGTTTTACCATGTTGGTCACGCTGGTCTCGAACTCCTGACCTCGTGATCTGCCCACCTCAGCCTCCCAAAGTGCTGGGATTACAGGCGTGAGCGACTACGCCCAGCCGGCCACCACTGTATTTCTAAGTAACACATTTGTGTTGCTATTTCTTGATTTCTTTCTTTCTTTCTTCTTTTTTTTTTGGAGGCAGAGTCTTGGTGTGTTGCCCAGGCTGGAGTGCAGTGGCATGATCATAGCTCACTGGAACCTTGAATTCCTGGGCTCAAGCTGTCCTCCAACGTCAGCCTCTTGAGTAGCTGGGACTATAGGTGCATCCCACTATGCTTGACTGTTTTCTTTACTTTTCGTAGAGACAGGGTCTTACTGTGTTCCCCAGGCTGCTTTCAAGCTCCTGGCCTCAAGTGATCCTCCTGCCTCAGCCTTCCAAAATATTGGGATTACAGTTGTGAGCCACCACACCTGGCCGATTGTACCTTTTTATTATGGACTTTGAGGCGCTAGGTCTCTTGTATCATCAACCTCCCCTTACACCTCCTCTTCTCACTTTATCCTCCCAGTACAGTTTGCTCATAATTTTTGGTTAGGCTAATATCAAGATTTATGTTAATAAAACTATGTTAGTATTATTCTCAACTGAATAGGGAGTATGATATACTAATATTTTCTTTATTCTTTTTATTTATTTATTTATTTTTTGAGACAGGGTCTCTCTGTGTCACCCTGCCATAGCAGGATCACAGCTCACTGCAGCCTTTATTTTTTGGGCTCAAGCGATTTTCCCACTTCTACCGCCTGAGTAGCTAGGACTACAGGTGTGTGCCACCAGGCTTGGCTAATTTCTAAATATTTTGTAGAGGTGGGGGTCTCACTACATTGCCCAGGCTGGTCTCAAACTCCTGGCCTCAAGTGATCTTCTCACTTTGGCCTCCCAGAATACTATGATTACAGGAATGGGCCATTGCATCCTGCCTGTGGTAACATATTCTATCTTGTATAACTTTTTTGTCTTCCCTGGCATTAATAATTTTTGTTACTGTTTTTATTAGCATAGCTTTTTGTCTCCTTATCTCTTGTTCATGCCCAGATGATCCGGTAGAAATATGATTCTCCTCCCCTGGGTACTGTCTGTGTCGTCCAGCATGAGCTGGTTGCTCTTTATGTCTGTTCACAGCTCTTGTCCTGGGATCTTCCTTCACCTGTTTCCTGGGGTTTCCCTTTGCTTCTCTGTACTGAACCCTAGTTTCTGGATCCCATATCTCTACTGCCAACTTTCAGGTCTTCAATTGTGGTAGCTCTCTTTACTTTGATCCTGGAGCATCCCGCAAACTCTTTCCTTCATGTGGATTTCAGCCTCTGAGGTCTTCTCTTTGTTCTTTTTTTTTTTTTTTTTTTTTTTTGAGACGGAGTCTCGCTGTGTCTCCCAGGCTGGAGTGCAGTGGCGTGATCTCCTCACTGCAAGCTCCGCCTCCCGGGTTCACGCCATTCTCCCGCCTCAGCCTCCCAAGTAGCTGAGACTACAGGCGCCCGCCACCACGCCCGGCTAGTTTTTTGTATTTTTAGTAGAGACGGGGTTTCACCATGTTAGCCAGGATAGTCTCGATCTCCTGACCTCGTGATCCACCCGCCTCGGCCTCCCAAAGTGCTGGGATTACAGGCTTGAGCCACCGCGCCCGGCCTCTTTGTTCTTTTTTAAAGTACAGGTTGAGCATTCCAAACCTGAAACTCCAAAATCCAAAATGCTCCAAAATCTGAAACTTTCTGAGCACCAACGTGATACTCAAAGGAAGAAAAAATCATTGGACTTTTTCAGATTTTGGACTTTTGAATTTGGAATGCTCACTGGTAAATATAAAGCACATAGTCCAAAAACTGAAAAAATTTAAAATCTGAAACACTTCTGGTCTCGAGCATTTTGGACAAGGGATATTCAACCTGCAGTATAAACCATAGTGATAGAATCCTAGACTGTTAGAGGTGGAAGGGACTTTCAGGCTTACCTAGTTCTAACCATCTAGCTCCCTGGCACCTGGAAATCCTAGAAGACCATTGATTGTTCAGCCATCCCACCCCATACTGCCCCCCGAACCTGTGTTTCCTGACACCCATTCTTGTCTCTCTAGTCCACCAGTAATGTGGGCTTGGGAGTCAGACAGTCTTTAATATTAGGCTCCACTCAATCCCTTGGCTGTATAACTTTTGGCAGGTTTCTTAATCTTGTGGTCTCTTTCTCATCAATAATATGGGGATTAAAAGAGTCACATGAATTCAGAACACTAGAGCTGCACCAAACATTGATGTTCTAGGAGATGGTTCTTTTATTTCCAGACCACGTATAGTAATTTCATTAAGTACTCTTAGATAGAATTAATTGAAGTAATTTTAATTATTTAATGTTTTAAAATTAACATCATTTATAGAGATATTTGTTAATTCTTGTTTATGTGCTATTTGTTCCACTGAATATTAGTGTGTGCATTTTCATGTGTTGATGTCTGCCACACATTTATCTTGTAAACCAGCCTCCTAGACAGACATTTTCTGTTTTTTGCTTTACTATAGCACAGCTATTTTTTTAAAGATGGGGCCTTTAAAGCTATTTTTTTTGGATCTACTTCTTTTTTTTTTTTTTTTTTTTTTTAAGACAGTCTCTCTCTTTCACCCAGGCTGCAATGCAGTGGTGTGATCTCAGCTCACTGCAACCTCGGCCTCCCAGATTCAAGTGATTCTCCTGCCTCAGCCTCTCAAGTAGCTGGGATTACAGGCACACTACCATGCCCAGCTAATTTTTGTATTTTTAGTAGAGATGGGGTTTCGCCATATTGGCTAGGCTGGTCTCGAACTCCTGTCCTCAGGTGGTCCGCCCACCTTGGCCTCCCGAAGTGCTGGGATTATAGGCGTGAGCCATTGTGCCTGGCCAGGATCTACTTCCTAAAATGAGGTGAAGACTACAGATTTGAACAGTGTATGGCTTTAGTTTCACATTGTGGTGGATTAAATTAAATTACAAATTTGAAAGTAGGTCTTCTTTTTTTGAGACGGAGTCTCGCACTGTCGCCCGGGCTGCAGTGCAGTGGCGCAGTCTCGGCTCTCTGCAACCTCTGCCTCCCAGGTTCAAGTGATTCTCCTGCCTCAGCCTCCCGAGTAGCGGGGATTGCAGGTACCCGCCACCATGCCCGGCTAGTTTTTTGTATTTTTAGTAGAGACAGAATTTCACTATGTTGGCCTGGCTGGTCTTGAACGCCTGACCTCGTAGATCCACCCGCCTCGGCCTCCCAAAGTGCTGGGATTACAGATGTGAGCCACCGTGCCCAGCCAAAAGTAGGTCTTCTTAAAAGCCCTATTCTGTCAGCTGGAGAGTTCTGTTACCTGCTTTCTCTGTCTTTTTGGTTCTTTGTTTTTTTGAGACAGAATCTCTGTCACCTAGGCTGGAGTGCAGTGGCACCATCTTGGCTCACTGCAACCTCCACTTCCCGGGTTCAAGCGACTCTTGTGCCCCAGCCCCCCGAGTGGCTGGGATTACACGCTCGCGCCACCTTACCTGGCTAATTTTTGTATTTGTAGTAGAGATGGGGTTTCACCATGATGGCCAAGCTGGTCTCGAACTCCTGACCTCAAGTGATCTGCCTGCCTTGGCCTCTCAAAGTGCTGGAATTACAGACATGAGCCACCACGCCTGACCATCCTGCTGTCTCTTTCGTTCCCACCTTTCCTGTGCTGTAGTATTAATTGAGTTTCCTAATGACTATTTTGAGATTTTGAGGACTATAATCTTCAATTATCTTCTAAATATTAAAGAAAAACATTATTTTAGTACTATTTTTCTGTATTTTTTCTAATTTTAATTACGTTTATTTATTTATTTATTTTTAATTTTTTTTGTAGACAGCCTTGCTGTGTTGTTCAGGCTGGTCTCAAACTACTGGCCTCAAGCAATCCTTCTGCCTCAGCTTCCCAAAGTGTTGGGATTATAGGCGTGGCCAAGTTTTTCTAATTTTTTAAAAGCTGGCCATCTGCATTTATAGAAATAGTAGTGTATAGTAGAGATCAGCAAACTTTTTATGTAATGGACCAGACACGAAATATGCTTTGCAGGCCATACAATCTGCCACAGTTACACAGTTCTGCTCTTGTAGCAGGAAAGCAGACATAGACAGTGTATAATGAATGGCCTAGCTGTGTTCTGAAAAAATCTTGTTTACAAAAGCATGTGAAGAGCTAGATTTGGTTCTCAGGACATAGTCTGCTGACCCTTGATCTGAACCATACATTGAAATTTGGTGGGCAGAATGGTCCACAGGTGGTCAGGCATAGTGGCTGACACCTGTAATGCTAGCACTTCAGGAGGCCAAGGTAGGAGGATCACTTGAGCCCAGGAGTTTGAAACCAGCCTTGGCATTATTGTGAGACTCCATCTCCACACGCATACACACACACACACACACACACACACACACAAACTGGGTTTGGTAGTGTGCATCTGTGGTTTTTGCTACTCAGGAGGCTGAGGCTGAAGTGGGAGGATTGCTTGAGTCTGGGAGGTCAAAGCTGCAGTTATGCCACTATACTCCAACCTGGGTGACAGAGTGAGATTGTCTCAAAAAAGAAAAAAAGAATGGTCCACAAGCCACGGTAAAGAACCAAGTGTATAAAAATTTAGCGTGAGAGAATTCTACTGTGATTCACACAGAAATTCATACATATGTTCCTGCCATCTAGAGAAACCTGTGTAGCTGGGCTACTGGAACAGAGCCTCTGGCCTGCCCTGCTGTTCTTTGATGATGAACCAAATGATGATGTGCTGTGGGCTCTGGAAGAAAGTGGCTGACAGCAGAGTTGGGCAGGCATTTCAGAAAATCATTCTGGCACCCTTGGAACTTTTATGGAGTTTTCTGCAGCAACAGCTCTGTCTGGTACATCAGTTGACAACTCAGGTCTCCTTGGGTCTTGCTTGTCAGGCTTTGGCATTTAAGTGGAAAGAAAAAGAATAAGCATTAAGGAAAGCGAGAGCACAGCAGAATCAATTTCATAGTCTCTCATAGTTTCTGCCATGGGAGAAAAATGGGCATTATACTGCTCACAGGCAGAATAAAGACTCACTGGAAGCATTGCTAAGCTGCCTCCTCCAGAAGATGTCAGTGGGGCAGTTGTGTCAGTTGGTGTTCCCTGAACTCTGAGCCCAGCTTTGGGGTACTCTTTGCTTCCCACCCATGAAGTGAAAGTGAGCAGACTCTCAACCTTCTGCTTTCTTCCTCCAAAATGAGTGAGTTTTTGAGTATTCTTTCTAATAACAGAATTACTCTGTAACTATGTAATAGTGACTCAAATTCTGTTATAAGCTTCCTGGAGAGGAGAATAGGCATCTTCTAAAAAGTACAAGAACAGCATTAGAATGACAGAATTTTGGAATTAACAGTTTTGTACTATAAGAACAGGGAGGATGATCGTGGGTATAACTAATTAAATCTTTTTTTTTTTTTTTTTTGAGATGGAGTCTCACTTTTTCGCCTAGGCTGGAGTGCAGTGGCACGGTCTTGACTCAACGCAACCTCTGCCTCCCGGGTTCAAGCGTCCTGCCTCAGCCTCCTGAGTAACTGGGATTACAGGTGTGTGCCACCACACCTGGGTAATTTTTTGTATCTTTAGTAGAGATGGAATTTCACCTTGTTGGCCAGGCTGGTCTTGAACTCCTGACTTCAAGTGATCTGCCTGTCTTGGCCTCCCAACTTGCTAGCATTACAGGCGTGAGCCACCACACCCGGCCAACTAATTATCTCTTATACCAGATCCCACTTTTTACTTAGTGCTGTTAGCATAGCAGTTTTTATAAACATTCTTCAGGTAGGACCTATATGCCTTGATATCAAAGAGATAGAATGAATTGCTCATTTTTGTTCCCAGCCTTCTTTCTAGAAATCTGCCTTCCTTCTTCCTGTCAAATGTTAGCAGAGCACCGTCTCTTCTTTAGCTGTCACTGCTTGCCTTGTACAGTGAAGGAAGTCTGGTGAGCAGCAGTCCAGGAACTGCCCAGGGGTACCCTGGGTTGGGGATTTTCCTAGGCCCTTACACAGAGCACACAATTTATCCTTGATATATGCTGTCATGTGGTTTGGGCATTTACTGGCATTGAACTTCCTTGAGTGGACAGTAGTGTAGTTTCATCCTGTTTTTTATAATGTGTAAATTTGGATGCTTTTATAGGTAGAAGCCACTCATTCTTCATCTACCCTTTTTTCAGTATCTGGCACCAATTCTGACCCAGTCATTTGTGATCCCTGGCTCTTGTGATATGCGGAAGATTTCCAGGCAGTTTTTGTGGAACACCTCCCCGTCCAGCTCTAATCAAGCACCATATAAACAAGAAATTGCCTGGTCAAACCTGTGAGGACTATATTCTGACTGCCAAAAAGATCAATACTGTCATCAGAATGGCAGCTACTCTCAAGTCGTTAAAACTTTTAAGATACCGAGCACTTTGCAGTCCTTCTGCCTGTGGTGCAGCCCGAAGTGTATCATACTGGAATGTGAGCAGCAAACAGCATGGGGGACAGGACCCTCCAGAACACATTAGCCTCTGCCATTCTGCCAAAAAAGTTAAGAACATTTGTAGCACCTTCTCTTCTCGGAGGATCCTCACAACCAGCAGTGCCTGCCCAGGTTTGGAATTCAGCAAGACTTCTTCCTCTAAGGCCAGCACTTTGCAGCTGGACTCACCCAGGGCCACAAGAGTTGATGAAGAGGGTGTAGAAGTTTTTGATTCCTTTGCAAACATCCGAGTTTTCCTACAGCTAAGACCAGAATACCTTGTTCACAGCTATAACGCATCCGAGACTTCTCAGCTTCTGTCTGTTTCAGAAAGTGAACTAATTTTGCACAAAGTCACAGTTTATCAGAATAAACTGCAGGCCCAAGTCATTGTTGATTATTTGTGTAAGCTGAGCTCTTTGCCTGCAGAGCAGCATCCTGTCTTGCTGCGCAGTACCAGCTTTGCTCTGCTCTGCCAGCTGAGTGTGAAGAAGATACAGCTCTTTGATACCCAAGATCTGATCAATGTTTTGAAAGCTTTTGTCATTTTAGGAATCCCTCACTCCCATTCAATGCTAGATGTGTATGAGACCAAATGTTGCCATCAAGTATGGGAGATGAGTATGGATCAACTCCTTTTGGTGGCTGATCTCTGGAGGTACTTAGGCCGCAAAGTACCTCGGTTTTTAAACATTTTTTCTAGTTATCTTAATTTGCACTGGAAAGATCTATCCTTGTCTCAGCTTGTTCACTTAATTTATGTTATAGGTGAAAATCGTCAGGTATCCCAGGACCTAATGCAAAAATTGGAATCATTGATCCTTAAATATATAGATTTGATCAATTTAGAGGAGGTTGGTACCATCTGTTTGGGGTTCTTTAAATCAAAGACTAGTCTCTCTGAATTTGTCATGCGGAAAATTGGAGACTTGGCTTGTGCTAACATGCAGCATCTGAGTAGTCACGCCTTAGTGAATATTGTTAAAATGTTCCGTTTCACTCATGTGGATCACATCAATTTCATGAAGCAGCTTGGAGAGATTGCTCCTCAGCGAATTCCTTCACTGGGAGTTCAAGGTGTCACGCACCTGACTCTCTACTGCTCGGCCTTACGCTTCCTGGATGAAGGAGTAATGAATGCAGTGGCTGCGTCTTTGCCTCCTAGAGTGGCACACTGTCGAAGTAAAGATGTTGCCAAGATTCTGTGGTCATTTGGAACTCTGAATTATAAGCCACCCAATGCAGAAGAATTTTACTCCAGCCTGATAAATGAGATTCACAGAAAGATGCCTGAATTCAACCAGTACCCAGAACACCTGCCCACCTGCCTGCTGGGCCTGGCATTTTCAGAGTACTTTCCAGTAGAGTTAATTGATTTTGCTCTCAGTCCAGGGTTTGTCAGGTTAGCTCAGGAGAGAACCAAGTTTAACCTCATTAAGGAACTGTATACCCTCGACGGTACAGTTGGCATTGAGTGTCCAGATTACAGAGGCAATCGTCTTAGTACTCACCTTCAGCAAGAGGGGTCTGAATTTCTGTGGAATTTAGCAGAGAAGGATATGAACTCAAAGCCTGAATTCTTAGAAACTCTCTTTTTACTTGAGACCATGTTGGGGGGGCCCCAGTACGTCAAGCACCATATGATTTTGCCTCATACCCGATCTTCTGACTTAGAGGTCCAGCTTGATGTTAACCTGAAGCCATTACCATTTAATAGAGAAGCCACACCAGCTGAAAATGTAGCCACATTAAGGCTTAAGCATGTGGGAGTCAGCCTTACAGATGATTTGATGAATCAGTTACTAAAAGGGAAAGCAAGAGGACATTTCCAGGGCAAAACTGAGTCAGAGCCTGGGCAGCAGCCCATGGAGTTAGAGAATAAGGCAGCTGTACCTTTGGGGGGCTTCCTTTGCAATGTAGCAGATAAATCAGGGGCCATGGAGATGGCTGGCCTGTGCCCCTCAGCCTGCATGCAGACCCCAGGAATGAAGCTGGCTATTCAGTTCACAAACAGGAACCAATATTGCTATGGCTCCAGGGATCTCCTTGGACTGCACAGTATGAAGAGGCGGCAGCTGGCTCGGCTTGGCTACCGTGTGGTAGAGTTATCCTACTGGGAATGGTTCCCACTACTGAAACGAACTCGCTTAGAAAAGTTGGCATTTCTTCATGAGAAAGTATTCACCTCTGCTCTCTGAAGGGCATTTAGGGGCATTTCTATGACAAAGCTGTAGGTGTATACTGTACCAGGTGTTGCAAAATGATTATAAAAGCCAGAATGTAAGTTTGGCAATAAAATAGTCTATTGAGGAGACTTAGTTGTGTCCAAGGCAGATTAGAGCTAGTGTATGTTACTGTGAATTGTAATGTAGTTGGATTGTACAAATTGCTGCAAATGTTTACATATTACTCTTAGTAAATAATAAACATCTTAATATGTCCTACGGTCAAGTAAGTCCTTGTTGGATTTTTCTTTCTGTTTACCAGCCTTATGTCACAGAGTTTTTAGAATAAAAGTATAGTCAGACATTGTGTAAAGCCAATTTTTAAAAATTTTATTCTTTTCTGGAGACCCCCCCCCCCCCCCCCTCACAGATATTTTTATTGTTTTTCTTTTTAAGCCAGTTTTTTTGTTTGTTTTTTGAGACGGAGTCTTGCTCTGTTGCCCGGGCTGGAATGCAGTGGCATAATCTCAGCTCACTGCAACCTCCGCCTCCTGGGTTCAAGCAGTTCTCCTGCCTCAGCCTCATGAGTAGCTGAGACTACAGGCATGTACCACCATTCCTGGATAATTTTTGTATTTTTAGTAGAAACGGATTTTCTCCAGGTTGGCCAGGCTGGTCTCGAACTCCTGACCTCAGGTGATCCGCCTGCCTTGGCCTCCCAAAGTGCTGGGATTACAGGTGTGAGTCACCACGTCCGGCCTTTTTTTTTTTTTTTTTTTTGAGACGGAGTCTCCCTCTGTTGCCCAGGTTGAAGAGCAATGGCGTCATCTTGGCTCACTGCAAGCTCCGCCTCCCAGGTTCAGGCAGTTCTCCTGCCTCAGCCACCTGAGTAGCTGGGGTTACAGACGCCTACCACCACGCCCACCTAATTTTTGCAGTTTTAGTTGAGATTTCACCATGTTGTCCAGGCTGGTCTCACACTCCTGACCTCAGGTGATCCACCCACCTCGGCCTCCCAAAGTGTTGGGATTACAAGCATGAGCTGCCACAGCTGGCCTATACCTTGTTTTAAAATAAGAATCTCATGCTGGACGTGGTGGCTCACGCCTGTTATCTCAGCACTTTGGGAGGCCAAGGTGGGAAGATTGCTTGAGTCCAGGACTTTGACACCAGCCTGGCCAATATAGTGAGACCTTGCCTCTGCAAAAAATATAGCAAATTAGCCAGGCATGGTGGTGTGCTCCCGCAGTCCTAGCTACTCATGAGGCTGGGGTGGGAGGATCTCTTGAGCCTGGGAGGTTGTGGCTGCAGTGAGCTGAGATGGCACCACTGACCTTCAGCCTGCACGACAGAGCAAGACCCTAACTCAAAAAAAAAAAAAAAAAAAGGGGGGGCCAAGTGTGGTGACTCAGGTCTGTAGTCCCAGCACTTTGGGTAGTTGAGGCAGGCTGATCTCTTGAACCCAGGAGTTCCAGACCAGCAACATGGCAAAACCCCATCTCTACTAAAAATACATAAAAGTAGCTGGGCATGGTGATGTACACCTGTAGTCCCAGCTACCTGGGAGGCAGAGGTGGGAGGATCACCGTAGCTTAGGAGGTCGAGACTGCAGTGAGCCGTGATTGTGCCACTGCACTCCCACCTGGCTGACAGAGTGAGACCCTGTCAAAAACAAAAAAGCTCTCATAGCTTCACTTACATTTCAGGATTTTTCCTCCAATACATCTTTTCACATGCTCTAAAATTAAAATTCTTATTCTTGTTTAGATACGATTGATTGTCCTTAGTTGCTGATTCTTTTTGCTTTAAAGAGCCATTTCAGAATTAGTAAACTTAAAATTTTTTCCTGGCTCCCTCTTCCACATTTCTACTTGTCTTGCATAAACTGTCCCTACCCTCCTCATATTTTTCTTCTTAAAACTGGACTTAGAAGAATAGAATTACATAAGCGCCTGTTGGGCTAGTGGTTCCCAAGTCTGATGCTTAGGCAGAATGGTTTTCATGGCAGTTAGCTCAGATGAGAAGGAAACATGCTACTTGTTATATTAGGAAGTCCAGTGGGATTCAGGTTTGGTTGTGTTAGAGCACAAACTTAAGGAGATTGTGTATATATAAGAAACATAATATAGGTCACAGATACAATATATGTGATTTGCAAATAGTTTTTCCCATTCTGTGAGTTGTGTTCACTTTCTGTTTTTAATGTTGTTGAAGCCCAATTTATTATTTTTTCTTTTGTTGCTTGTGCTTTTGGTATCATATTTAAGAAACCATTACCAAATCCAAGGTCAGGGAGATTTACCCCTATATCTTTTCTGATAGTTTGAGCTCTTTATATTTAGGTCTTTGATCCACATTGAGTTAATTTTTATATGTAGCATGAGGGAACAGTCCAACTTCATTCTTTTGCATGTGGGTATCTAGTTGTCCCAGTATCATTTGTTGAAGAGAATATTCTTTCCCCGTTGAATGGTTTTGGCATCTGTGTCAAATCAATTGACCGTATATGTCGGGGGTTATTTATGGATTTTTATTTCTATTCCATTCATCTATTCTTATGCCAAGTCCACACACTTGGGAGGTATGAGTCCTCCAACTTGGTTATTTTTCAATATTGTTTTAGCTACTCATGGTCCTTGCACTTCCATAGGAATTTTAGGATCAGTTTGCCCATTTCTGCAAGAAAAGCCATTGGGCTTTTGATAGGGACAGTACTGAATCTCTAGTTTGCTTTGGGGAATGTTGCCATCTTAACAATATTAAGCCTTCTAATCCATAATCATGGTATATCTTTTAATTTATTTAGATTTTTAATTCTTTCAGGAATGTTTTATAGTTTTCAGTGTATAAATCTTACATTTTCTTAGTTTTTTGTTTTGTTTTGTTTTGTTTTGTTTGATATAGGGTCTTGCTCCAGCAGCCAGGCTGGAGTGCAATGATGTGATCGTAGCTCACTGCAGCCTCAAATCCTGGGCTCAAGCAATCCTCCAACCTCAGCCTCCCAAGTAGCTGGTACTACTACAGGTGCACGGCATCATAACCGGCTAATTTTTCTTTGTTGTTGTTGTTTTGAGACGGAGTCTTGCTCTGTCACCCAGGCTGGAGTGCAGTAGCACGATCTCAACTCACTGCAAACTCCGCCTCCCAGGTTCAGGCAGTTCTCTGCCTAGCTTCCCGAGTAGCTGGGATTATAGGCCCCTGCCACCACGCCCAGCTAATTTTTTGTATTTTTAATAGAGGCAGGGTTTCATCATCTTGGCCAGGCTGGTCTTGAACTCCTGACCTCGTGATCCATGCACCTCGGCCTCCCAAAGTGCTGGGATTACAGGTGTGAACCACTGTACCCGGATGTTAAATTTATTCCTAATTATTCTTTTTTGTGCTATTGTGGATGCAATTGTTTTTAAAACTTCTTTTATGAATTATTAATTGTGAGTGTTTAGAAATACAGATGATACACCGGGCGTGGTGGCTCACACCTGTAATCCCAGCACTCTGGAAGGCTGAGGCGGGCAGACCACTCGAGGCCAGGAGTTTGAGACCAGCCTGGCCAACATGGTGAAACCTGTCTCTACTAAAAATACAAAAATTAGCTGGACGTGGTGGCACACACCTTAGCAACTCAGTAGACTGAAGCATGAGAATCACTTGAGCCCAGGAGGCAGAAGTTGCATTGAGTTGAGATCATGCCACTGCACTCTAGCCTGGATAACAGAGCCAGAGACTCTGTCTCCAAAAAAAAAAAAAAAGATGGATGATTTAACCTGCTATTGTGCTTAATATTCATTTGTTAGCCCTAATAATTTTTTTGTTGTTGTGTGAATTCTTCAGAATTTCTTGTATAGGCTTGTTTCATCTGTGAATACAGTTTTATATCTTCTTTTCCATTTTGGATTCCTTTTTTTTCTTTTTTCTTGCTTTATTGCTCTGGTTGGAACTTCTAATAAGATGTTGAATACAAACAATGAAAGTAGGCATCTTTGTCTTGTTCTGGATCTTAGGGGAATGTTTCCAGTCTTTCACCCACCATTGGATATATACATACACTTTTCTTTCTTTCTTTTTTCTTTTTTTTTTTTTTGAGACAGAGTTTCTCCCTGTTGCCCAGGCTGGAATGCAGTAACGTGATCTCTGCTCACTGCAGCTCCTGCCACCAGGGTACAAGCGATTCTGATGCCTCAGCCACCCAAGTAGCTGGGATTACAGGAGTGCACCATCACGCCCGGCACCTTTTTTTTTTTTTTTTGAAACAGAGTCTCACTCTGTCACCCAGGCTGGAGTATAGTGGCACGCTTTCAGCTCACTGCAACCTCTACCTCTCAAATTCAAGAGATTCTCCTGCCTCAGCCTTCGTAGTAGCTAGGATTATAGGCACCCACCACCAGGCCCAGGTAATTTTTTTTGTATTTTTAGTAGAGACAGTGTTTCACCAAGTTGGTCAGGCTGGTCTCGAACTGCTGACCTCAGGTGATCTGCCCACCTTGGAGTCCCAAAGTGCTGGGATTACAGGCGTAAGCCACCATGCCCGGCCAATTTTTTTTGAATTTTTAGTAGAGATGGGGTTTCACCATGTTGGCCAGGCTGGTCTTGAATTCCTGGCCTCAAGTGATCTGCCCACCTCGGCCTCCCTGAGTGCTGGGATTATGGGTGTAAGCCACCAATCCTGACCTCTTTTTTTTTCTCTTTTTTTCTTTTTAAGACTGTCTCACTCTGTTGCCCATACTGAGAGTGCAGTGGCACTGTCATAGCTCACCACAGCCTTGACTTCCTGGACTCAGGTGATCCTTTTGCCTCAGCCGTCCAAGTAGCTGAGGCAAAAAAAAAGAAAAGAAAAAGGGTCTCACTCTGTTGCCCAGGCTCAAGTGATCCTCCTGCCTCAGCCTTCCAAGTAGCTGGAACCACCTGTGGGCACACTACCACATCTAGCTAATTTTTTACATTTTGTAGAGCAGAGTCTTTCTATGTTGCCAAGGCTGGTCTTGAACTCTTGGGCTCAAGCATTACTCCTGCTTCAGTCTCTCAAAGTGTTGGGATTACAGGCATGAGCCACCACTCCCGGCTGAGTATGATGTTAACTATGGGTTTTTTTTGTTTTTTTTGTTTTTTTTTTTTTTGAGACGGAGTCTCGCTCTGTCACCCAGGCTGGAGTGCAGTGGCCGGATCTCAGCTCACTGCAAGCTCCACCTCCCGGGTTCACGCCATTCTCCGGCCTCAGCCTCCCGAGTAGCTGGGACTACAGGCTCCCGCCACCTCGCCCGGCTAGTTTTTTGTATTTCTTAATAGAGACGGGGTTTCACCGTGTTAGCCAGGATGGTCTCGATCTCCTGACCTCGTGATCCGCCTGTCTTGGCCTCCCAAAGTGCTGGGATTACAGGCTTGAGCCACCGCGCCCGGCCTAACTATGGTTTTTTTTTTTTTTTTTTTTTTTTTT